>NC_090734.1:11479182-11486682 GCF_036898095.1 Palaemon carinicauda
CATGACACAAAATAAATAACTCACACGCTATCATAATAATATATAGATGACAATAATAATAATAATAATAATAATAATAATAATAATAATAATAGCTCGGTTATCACATAATGGGATCGGTGCTGTGAAATGCATACTGTCTTTCCTTTCCAAAAATATTTTCTTTTATCTCACTAAATCCTGTCAGGAAACTCTGCCCAGATGCTCAGTAAATCTAATAAACAGAATCTGCAAAACAGGTCGAAGATCTCCAACATTTCTGGTGAGTTTCCTCAATATTTTTCGCGAGTAAGAATTTTCTGGGATTGACATTTTATCATTTTAATATATGATGCCAATAGTAAAGTATTTCATGATTTTGTATTGAATTGTTAGGTGTTCTTTCATTTATATTGTTAAATTTTCTAAGGTAATTGAGGAATTCTCTAAACATGATATTAGATTCGTAGTTAACGTAATAGGGGAGTTTTTGTACTACTAAAAATAACCATAAATTGCCATTTAAATAAAGGAAAATTTATTTTTTTTCAAAATTATGATAATGGAAATTGGCTTATAGAACTGAAGTTGTTGTGATCTGTTCAATGTAAGTCTACAATCTTGTTATCTTTTTGCTTATGAACTTCGCCATGCCCTAGAGATTGGCCATATATACATATGATCGGTGCCCAAGCCCCCTCTCCATATAACTAGGACCAGGGAAGGAATGGCGATGGCTGCTGATGACCCAGCAGGTAGACGTACAACCTTCCTGAGGTTGCAAACACTACAAGAATCTATCGAGCTGGAACGGGTCTCAAGATCCCGTTCAGAAGATAGCCAGCCATGGACGTTTTCAATAGGCTACCATAACCCCACAATTAGTTTATCTTCGCATATATCTTAAAAAAAATTAAAGGGAAATACTTCTTATGTCTAAAAAGTTGAACAAATAAAACCTCTGTTTAGTAATTTCTCAAAATTTCTTACATATCTCACTGTAAAAAAATTGTCATAAAACAAATAAAACCTTATTTTGTACATTAAAAGTTCCTTTTACAATTATCGCTATTTCAGGAAATGTTTGCAGAAGGGGACATGTCAATGTTAGAGTTCAACCTCACCCCCTTCCTGGAGGACCTTGTACTTCCTATAAAAAGCAACGAATGGCATCCACAATTACAATTACGTGAGGAAAGGAAATAAGGAAATAAATAAACTAACAGAGAAGCAATGAACAATAGAAATAAAATGTTTTGAGGCCTTGTACTTATATGACAGACATATAATGTGAACATTGAGACAGGTTTAGGAGTTTGTACAGCCATATTGGGAATTGTCAAAGGAATACGGATGAATAGTTTATAGATGGAAACCATAAATCTAAAAGCGAAAACAAATTGCATATGACCTTAACTACCATCTACAATGAGGGTCAAGAGACATGTTTGGTTATATTCCCCATCTCGTTAATTGATAAATAAAAAAAAAATTATGCTATTTTCAAAGAATGAATAAAATAACGTCATTTCCATAATATATATATATATATATATATATATATATATATATATATATATATATATATATATATATATATATATATATATATATATATATATATATATATATATATATATATATATATATATATATATATATATATATATATATATATATAAATTTTAAAAGAAATTAGCATTTTTTTGATTGAGAGTCCATTGTAACCAGAAAAAAAAACGAATTTTTTCATTGTTTAAATTATTATTATTATTATTATTATTATTATTATTATTATTATTATTTTTATTATTATTATTATTATTATTTTCTACATGAAAAGAGTAGGGTCGGCTATTAAATCCCTAATGCATAATTCTAACTTAAGGGTTCAAGAGTAGTTGCTAATAATGAAATAGAACATATTTCGTAAATATTCTGTCTTGAAATACAAAACGAATTTGAAATGAATTTTTAAATAACTTTTTCAATTATGCTGGTGGCCATAATATTTGAAAACGTTCATTTAAAACGTCCATTGATCGAATTAGTGAAACGTTTTGGGAATAGAGAAGAGCACTTACTGCATGATGTCAATTTGCTGGGAAAGAGGCTTCATCAAAATACGATCTTATGATTCCCAATATTGCTACAAAATTAATAGCATTTCATAAATACCGTTTCTATTATATATTTTTGGAGGTACGTTGGTTTTTTACTGAAGTTATTTCATTTTAAAGATAATTTCTCTGTACTTTTAAATAATTATACAACTTTTCTGCATATACTGAATTGTATCGCTGAGCGTATCTACAGGAACAAAATTAAATGTCATACAAAATCCCTTATCACAGTTACATCGGTGGGTTTTTAACTGAAGTTATTTAATTTTCAAGATAATTTCTCTGTACTTTTAAATAATCATACAACTTTTCTGTATTTATTGAATTCCATCACTGAGCATATCTACAAGAACAAAATTAAATATCATACAAAATCCTTCATCACAGTTACATCACCTTTTCTTAAAACATTTTAATCTATAAACAACTCTTCCATATCAAAGATGAAAATGCTTTCACTTATTCCAAGAGCATATCATTTTACATAATAAATAGTATAAGTATCGCTTCATTACGCTAAACTTAAATGAATTCCTTTCAAATATCAGCATACTAACTGTTTTTTACTTAGGTTTCTGTATACTTAATAATCAATTTTTGGGGGATTTTCTTTATTTGCAATACTCTTTATATTTTCCTACTGATTGCAGAAGCTCGTTCCATTAAACAATGCAGTTTTTATTGTTTATTACAGATTATCATATATTTTCAGTACTAATTTTTTTTTACTTTTTATAACTATTATTATTATTATTATTATTATTATTATTATTATTATTGATGTTATTGTTGTTGTGGTTTATGTTGTATTTCGGCAGTAGACCCTCATTGGACTAGTAACGGCCGATGATGATGATGGTGCATGAGCGAGTCATGCCTTTAATAAAAATCTTGACCTCAGTACGCTGAAACCGGACGAATGCCTCTGCACTGCCGAAGGGCAGTAGTTTCAGAGGTGTGGCGTTGGTAATAGAGTCAGTGTCAAAGGGCGGTATCCTCAAACAGTAAGACAAATCAGTGAGGGGGGAGGAGGAAGGGAGCCAGATGGGGTGGTCACCAATGTGCAAGGCGCCAGCTAGGTGATATATAAGAGGGGAGGTGAATGCAACTAAACTTTATTAAACAGACATTAAGCTTAATTACCAGAACTTGCGAGCAAGAACGTCACAATACCTCAAACAAAGTCATATATGAGCTATAAGGTTTATACAGGTTTCTTTATCAACAGTGCAAGGAAGAGCGATTGGTAAAGCCTACCTGAGACTTACGCGCATTTTTGCCACACACTGGTGTTTTTCCCGCACTGTTCACGACCAGTTCACTCCAGTTTGCGCATCATTCACGTCAAGTTCAAGCGACGTTCACGCCATGGCACGAATTGGCACGTCTAGTTCACGAGAAGTTCACGACACGTTCACGCGAGTTCGCGCATCATTCCGCATCGTTCACGCATCGTTCACGCCAGTTCACGCCAGTTCACGAATTGGGCACTCCATATAAAAACAGGGCTTCTGCAACCCAAGGTCATTCTTGGATTGGCTTCGGACAAGACAACATCCTTACTGTCAGAGACACCATTGCATTGAGGAGAAGATACCTATACCTGGCAGCTGCTGTAGCATTTGTTGGAGTGCATCAGAAAAGGCTGGCAAAGGTAAAAAAGAGAAACAAAAGCCAATCCTACCTCAAAGAAAGATACAAAGGAAAGTGTGGGTCAGGGAATGGTTAACCAGAAGGCAGTCGTTTGGACACTATGACAGTCTATTGCCTGAACTCAACAAGGAAGATCCAAGGGGTTACAAAAATTACCTCAGAATCAAACCTGACCTGTTTCAAGAGATGGTTGAGAAGTTAACCCTGCGCCTCCTGAAGCAGTCCACCTTCATGAGGGAACCGCTTCAAGTTGGACTCAAGCTTGCTGTCACCCTCCGCTTTTTAGCCACTGGAAATTCCTATCAAAGTCTGCAGTACAGCTTCAGGGTTGAAGCAAGTACCATCAGCAAGTTAATACACGAGGTGTGTAAAGCCATCATCGCGGCCTACAAGGACGAAGTGCTGCGTTGCCCCAAAACTGAAGAGGCCTGGAAGGAAGTTGATGCCAGATTCAGCTCCAGATGGAATTACCACAACTGTCTGAGGGCTGTGGACGGAAAGCACATCGCCATAAAGAAGCCACCCAATGCTGGCTCTTACTACTACAACAACAAGGGCTTCCACAGCATTGTACTGATGGCAGTCGCAGATGCTTCCTACAAATTCCTCTATGTGGATGTTGGGGCAGAGGGTTGTGCGTCGGATGGAGGAACATGGAGCAACTGTTCTCTGCATGATGCTGTAGAAGACAACAGAGCTGGAGTGCCTCAACCAGAACCAATCCCTAATGATGACCACCCAGTGCCCTATCACTTCGTTGGGGATGACGCCTTTGCTCTCCGAACCTGGATGATGAAATCATTCTCCCATCGGTCACAAGTCCTACGAGAACGCATATATAGCTACAGGTTGTCTCGTGCCCGACGTGTCGTTGAAAATGCCTTTGGAATTTTAAGTCAAAAGTTCCGTTGCTTCTTGATGACGATGCAGCAGAAGCTTAGTAACATCAACCTGATCACCATGTGTGCCTGTGTACTGCACAACCTCGTCCTCATCAAATACCCAGGTGCTTTGTCAGAAGTGGACTACGAAGATCCGGACACACATGCTCTGATCCCTGGTGCATGGAGGAATGAGCAAAACCTGCAGGGGCTGATGACTCTACCCGGCCATCATATCCAGAAGGATGCAAAGGATCAGCGAGACTACCTTTCACATTACTACATGTCCCCCGCTGGTGCTGTCCCTTGGCAAGAAAAAATTGTTGTACCTCTATGAGCTGTATAGTTGTTCCATTTTGGTAATAAAAGAAACGTATCTTTTTCGTTTGTATTTTTTGTGGCGCTTTATTTTAGTTTCAATAAGAAAGCATTTGATTTACATATAAATAGCAGACATAAAATGTGTACAAGTATTAAGAAAGCATTTTATTTTAACATTAAAAGCAGCAAACATGAAAAGTTTTTAGGCTGTTTATTTTAAGGTAATACAGAAAAAAGTGTGTTGAAATAAGAAATCATTTTATTTTTACATTAAAACAGCAAACAGAAAAAACTTGTTTTGCTCTTCATTTTAAGGTTATAAAGAAGAATAAGTATGTTGATGAAATAAAACATCATTTTATTTTTACATTCAAACAGCAAACTTAAAAATATTTGCCCATAGCTACGAGCCTCGCGAAAGGCAGGATCAGTACCTCGACCGTGTCGAAATCCCTGAGCTAACACTGACCGAACAATATAAGCCTTTTATGCGGAGCTAAATAGCTAAATTATTAAAGCAAAACAAACCCGGAACGTCGCTCTAGCAAACTAAATGACCCATAAGAGCGAGCGATAGCATCCAGGATGCCTCCGGTAGGCAACAGCTCTTGTTTACGTTAATATCACTTTTGATTTAATTCAAAACGACAAGAGCTTAAATTTATACATAGTAAGGATAATACTCAACTTTCCAGGGCAGAAGAGGCCGGAGAAGTCATCAAAATTTTGAATTAAATCTAAAATAACGAGAGAAAATTTTTGTATCTCTTCATTATAAAGATATAGAAATAGTTTGAATAAAATATAATTTTTTTTTCACATTAAGACAGCAAATATAAAAATATATTAGGTTAATTTTTCTTTCCTTGTCATTAATTTTTTCGGTTCCATTTTGTTTCTCTTCATTATAAAGATATAGAAATAGTTTGAAACAAGATATCATTTTTTTTCACATTAAGACAGCAAATATAAAAATATATTAGGTTTATTTTTCTTTCCTTGTCATTATTTTTTTGTTTTCATTTTGTTTCCCTTCATTATAAAGATATAGAGATAGTTTGAAATAAGATATCATTTTTTTTTCACATTAAGACAGCAAATATAAAAATATATTAGGTTTATTTTTCTTTCCTTTTCATTAATTTTTTCGTTTCCTTTTTGTTTCTCTTCATTATAAAGATATAGAAATAGTTTGAAATAAGATATCATTTTTTTTACAATAAGACAGCAAATATAAAATTTTGGTGGGGTTTATTTTTCTTCCCTTTTATTATTTTTTACTTAACTGTTTCTTTCTTTGTATTGGAAAAGTATAAATGTATACATGTATAAATGTATAAATGTATAAATATTTTATTTACATTAAAACAAGATATATGTACAAGTATCACACTTCATTTATGTACAAATATTTATAATTATTTAGATTTCCTTGTCCTTGACTGGTGGGGTGTCAAGTTCCTTGGACGAGTAGAGGGGTTCGGTTGTCATGGCCTCATCTAGGTTGCTGTCGATGGTCCCCGGGGTCAGGACAGGGAAGGTCAATGGACTCTTGATTGCCGACAGCGATGTTAATGAAGGTGCTGGTGAAGGAGCCTGGACAAGGGTGGGTGACGACACTGACGCTGATGGTGAGGTCACCTTGACAGGGGTGGATGACAGTGGAGTTGGCATCCCTGGGTGCCACTCCGTGGTACGGGGCAAGGAAGAAGGGCTTGAATGCGGCATCCAGTTATGACTGGCTGGACGATGCTGCTGCTGCTGCTCTGGCTGTGCCTACCAGGGTCCTGGTTGAGGGGACTGCCAAGGTTGCTGCTGCTGAGGGGGCTGCCAAGGTGACTGCTGCTGAGGGGGGTGCCAAGGTGACTGCTGCTGAGGGGGCTGTCAAGGTGACTGCTGCTGAGGGGCCTGCCAAGGTGACTGCTGCTGAGGGGGCTGTAAAGGTTGCTGCTGCTGAGGGGGCTGTAAAGGTTGCTGCTGCTGTGGGCCTGCCCAGGTCACTGATGGTTGTTGCTGTGCCTGCTGGAAGACCTGACTCTCGTCCCTGTAGCATTGTTTAAGATTGAGGCACTCTATTTGGAATTCGTGCCATCGGTGTACTGGGATGGCACGCATGTAGCCTTCCAGCAGGCACGCAAAATCGTGCACAATCTTATGCTGGCCCATGAACGTTGGGGCCGCCGAATCTGCTTTCGACATAAGCTGAAACATGAAAAATATTATAAAAATATATTATATATTATATATATGTATATATATAACAAACATTGTAATAATTTAGTACAGCATTTTAATGCAACAAATTGCATATGTCAAAAAAAATGAATGCTCACATTCCTCAATATATTGCTGAAATCTTTCTCCGACACACAGGTGTCGCTGTGAGTGGTGTCAAGTGTTCGGCTGAACCCCTTCCCCTTCCCCTTGTCCTTCCTGGTGGTGGTAGATGCATGGCTGTGAAAACCTGTCGACCTCACATCATCGTCGACATCGCTGACTGTCTCTGCACCTCCTTCGGAGCCACGAAACTGCTCACTGGCAAC
>NC_090734.1:11496826-11504326 GCF_036898095.1 Palaemon carinicauda
AAGGGAATTTGCTTTCTAAATTTAATCAACATAAATTTTGCTCTCTCTCTCTCTCTCTCTCTCTCTCTCTCTCTCTCTCTCTCTCTCTCTCTCTCTCTCTCTCTCTCTCTCTCTCTCAGCCTTGGCTAGTTAAGGAAAAACCATATTTCTGAGTTGCATTTACACATTTTCTATTTTTGTAAATATCCTACTTTATCAATTCAAACTTCAAGATAATAGAAACTCTATTACGCCTTATCACGTTGACCGACAAGCAATTTTTGTAGGGTTGTAGTAGCCTGTTGGCAACGTCTCTGACTAGCAATCAGATGCACGGGTGTTGAAGATACGCTCAAGCTCGATAATTCATAGTACTGTCGGTAACATCACAAACCTTGTGAGCTAAAGGGGAGCCTATAGGAGTATAGGCCATTGCCTAGACCTCCTTTGTCTTAGCTTGGATGGAGAGGGCGCTTGGTCACTGATCTCATCTATATATGGTCAGTCTCTAAGACTTTGTCCTGTCCTTTGCCTGGGCCATTCATGAGTGACCACAAATGATAATATGAAAATTATATCAAATTTCTAAAATTCCATCATATTTGATTTGTAATTTTTTTATCCTTGTCTTCATTTGCAAATACCAATAGATGAGTTTCATTTTGCTTCTAAACCTTCATTTAAAATCATCAAGATTGAACACAGTATTGTTTCAATCCCGTCTTTACTAACACATCATGATAGCATTCTGGTCAAAATATGTTTTCCTGTTTCTCTTTCTTCTTTTTAAATTATTCCTTTCATTAAGCAACACAAAAAGACAAAATAAGTTTTTATTCTATCAAGATTTAATTTTCTCCTCTTTTAAAGGAAAAACAACTATTTTTTAAGAAAAGAGAAATTTTAATTTACTTTTTTTCTCCTTTCCCTGAGGGGGATTTTTTTTTTTTTTTTATTTTGTAATTCCAAACCTCTGTAAATATTTATATTGCGATGGTAGTGGTTTTACCATCGAGCAATGCCGACATTCACTTCCGGAATATCGAATTCCTCACTTATGTGAACATAAAGTCTTCACTGATTTTGCTGTCACAATCTAAAGGTCTAAAAATGCGTTGTGTGTGTATATATGTATGTGTGTGATTTTTTTTTCACCTTCACTAACAGAGTTTATCGACCGATAATATCTACGGATATGGTAGTGACGTCACTCCCATCTACAGGTATAATTAGGGTGCTTATGTCCCAACGACATTATTATGTAGCCTCGCATAATGTGATGAAAAAGGAGCACTATCTACTAAAATCCGGTGGCTAAAAAAACACAAGTGAAAACAAACAAATAAACGAAGAATATATCATAGTAATAAGATTTGCAATCCCGCGTTTTTCTAAAACGTCTCTCTGCATACTAATTCTGGATGCAAGGTTATAAATATAATTCCCGTTTCGATCGTCTTCATGTTCGGAATTTACATCCCCATAGAGTTAGACGTTGCAGATGAAGCTCGTCCAACGGGAGCGTCATGTCCCTAAGCTGCTGAACGAGAGACGTTCCAAATGAGAAATGTCAGGAATCTGGATGAAGGAATGGAATGCTGGAGAGAGTGTGCTGGAACCTCACTCTTCGACAATATCCTTCAGACGTGACCTTGGTTCTGCAACTCTAATATTATGCTGGTGTACATAATGTCGTATTTTACATGTTAGCTGATGTATATATATATATATATATATATATATATATATATATATATATATATATATATATATATATATATATATATATATATATATATATATATATATATATATTTTTATATATATATATATATATATATATATATATATATATATATATATTTTTTTGGGCTCAAGCCATGTCGTCCTGATGGAAGTTCCTATAGGGTAGCTTCCTAGGGTATATTACAACTACGGCGATATTCCCAGAGAATTTACCTTAAGGTACCAGAATTCTAACTCCTGGAGCGAGTATCCCTCGTGAAAGGGATATCGCGACATATCAGAGGACGTATTCTAGACACGTCACATGGCAATCTACATCCTGGACAGAGATTTCGTCTCGTAGGAGGTGATTGGCGAGATACGAATTCGGGAAAGAAAAAGGGGAGCCGCTCCCAAGGCTTCCCTATCACCCGATTCGTATGCGTGCCTGGTGCCAATCCTGGCGCCATCTGTATTCCTTTTTGCGTAGCTTAACAACTCGGTGTTTTTTCCTGTTTTTCTCGCAAATCTTGGATTTATTCGGCTTTTCATGGCTTCTCCGTCTTCGCTGGCCTCTGATAAGTTGAGTATAGTGTCTGTTATGTATAAATGTAGGCTCTTGGTTAAATTTTGAGTGATTAATAGGATTAATCTTTGATACAAGAGCCGTAGCCTACCAGAGGTGTCCTGGACACTGTCGCTCGCTAGGTATAAATTAGTTAGTCAGAGCGACATTCCTGGTTGTTTTGCTTTAATAAATTTTAGCTATTTAGCATTACATAGGATTTCCTTTCGTGCTTAGTATTATTTGGCGAAGTATTCGCCATTCTGGCCTACGCTAGGCCATGTAGCCTAGTCGTTTGGTCCTAGTACTTCATGCATGATTTTGGTTTTTCCGAGTGTAATTAAAATTTTATTGAAGCTTTAGGCTATATTTTATACATTTTAGACTGTGTGGAATATTTCCAAGATTGTATACGTGTGAGTTTCGGTGAATTAGGTAATCGATTCTCTTGGTGCCTAGGCTAGTTGCTTATGGAGCCTTAGTATACTTTATCATACTCCCCGGTTGCTTTCTTTTCTTCGGAGAAGGTATGCAATCCCTTTCCCTCTGTTTAAGCCTTGGGGTTATCCCTAAGTGGTTTTATCCGAATTTATTTTTGATAAAACTATACTAGGGTGTTACTGTACCTTCCTGTTCCTGTAGCTATGGTTCAAGAGGGACAGAACAACAGAGTTTTTAGTCTGAGTCTGTGTTGTCTGGCTTGGGGCTGAGTCCCACTCGCTGACCTAACACATACTAAGGTCACTACCGAAGGTTTCTGTAGTTATGATTCCTTCTTTTGTGATCTACCAGACTAGTCCTGTTGCTGTTCTCGGGGGAGGATAAGTTCTTCCCTTGGGAGTAGCAACGCCTTCCTTGCTTTGGTGCTCTAGAAGCTGGCAAGTATTGCTGGCCTTTCCCCTTAGATCTCCCTTAGGCTAAGATAAGTTTCTTGGCTGCGGGTGATCTGTCACTAAAGCAAGGTTGGCAGGACCCTCTTGTCCCTTCCCCCTCTTTCTTCGTAATGGCCGAGCCATTACTGTACTGTACGTCGTTCTACATCTAGACCTAATATAGGTTAGGATGTGGAATTGACTCAGCCCCTTGCCGGCCGGCAGAGCTGCTGGCCGGCAAGGGTCTTATGTTTTCGAGTGCTGCCCGGACCTCTCTTGGTCCCTCATCCATGCCTGCCGGCAGAGCCGGACGGCATTGGTCAAGGAAGCCTGAATTAGTTTCTCCCCTTCCTTATATGCACTCTTTCGGTTGCCGGGCTTGGAGGTTGTGTACACTCTTATCCCGGCATCCATTTTATTTTTCTTCTAGTGGTGTACCTGTCCCGGCTGCCGGCCTATGAGGCCGGCAGCCGGGCAGGTGTAGTCCTCTGGTTCTTTTGCTGCCGGCTGGCATCGGTCTTGTACCTTTGCCGGCCGGCTTATGTCAGTCCTTGTCTGCCGGTCACCAAGAGTGTGGCCAGCAGCTGGGTACTACCTTGTGTAGTTGCTGGCCGGCAGCCATTGCCGGCCAACACTGGCTGTTACCGGCCGGCAGTTGCTGCCGACCGGCACAGGCATTTGAACCAGAGTGCTGCCGCCCTATAGCTGTTAAGTAGTATACTTTAAAGCTAGTTGTGGTGTGTGCCGGCCGGCAAAGGCAGGACGGCACACATCCCCCTATACTGTACTAGTATTCTTCTGTATAGCATATACAGTAAGAAGAAAACTATAGTAGGGGTTTTGATACAGCACTGTATCTTCTAACACTATTGTGTTTTCTTGCACATCCCTTTGCTGTTGCCCTCAGATAGGAAGCTGAGTTCTTCCCTGTCTATTATCCAGGATTTTAAAATCATTGCTTAGGTGTGAGCTCCACCTGTTTCCTCTGGAAACCTTGCATTGGTTACTCTAGAAGAGATAAACCATTTTGATTTTATTATCTGGAAGGCTGCAACAATGGGTTGTGAGGGAAACACAAGTGTGTGTCTTTCCTTTATGAATTGTTATGCTATACTATGCATATCCAGTGATACATAGTTCACTTGATACTCATGGAAATTTCTTCTCTTTACAGGAGGACCCTCCGAAGTGCGGAAATGTTTTCTGCAACGTCCGCAGCAAGAACCTCTGCGGACATGAGTGTTGTAGGAGACACGCAGCATGCGCTGTCTCCAAGGATGATCTCTAGTATTGGGACCCTCAGGTATGTACTGAATGCACTAACCTGATTACTGAGGCTTTTGATTCCCCTAGAACGGCGGAATCAAGGGATATAGCAAGGGAAAAGCTTCGTACTTGGGTAAGGGGCTTCAAGAAGAACACCTCTGGCCCTTATCTTCCAAGTGAGAAGATGAGGGCGTATCTTTTTCCCCAGGCATCAGCTGATGCAGTGATTCCCCAGCCTCAAGAGGAGATCTCTCAAGATCAAGTCCAGGTGGACGTGGAAGTCGCAGTCGCGATGCAAGACATCCAGTTGGATGACAGGATGTCTGACCTGGACGAACGTTTGGAACAAGACCTCCTGGCAGAAGGTCAGGATGAAGTTCAAACCTCGGATGTCGTAGAGGATGAGGTCGACGAGGTGTCGGCTACTCCGGTTCAGATTCCGGAGCCTATCCCCTCAACATCGGCTGGTCTCCCAGTAGAACTGGGACAGGCCCTCTCTTCGATTGTTGGAATGATCCAACAAATGCAGAAGGAGAATCAGGAGAAGGCGGCTGCAATGGAACTGCGTATGCAGTCCCTGGCAGAATCACATGGGCCCCGGAAAAGGCTCAATGTGAAAGACCTTCCCGTATGCTCAGATGCTAACCCATGGAGGTATGCTGAGCACATGCCAATGACGACTGGAAAGATCGTCATCTCGGATAAGCTGGGTTCAGTTCCCCTAGAGGAGGTAGAATTCTGGCCCAGCAAGGCATCATATCCGGACTGCTATGTCCGGCTGAGAAAAGAACCAGCTTCAAGGGAGGAGACAGAGCCGAAGGAGGTCATTATTATGGACCACGCTAAGGCTCAAGCCCTACTTTCATCCTCGATGAAAGAGAGGGGCTTCTCTAACTCGAAGGTAGCTGCATTGAGCAAGAAGCTCCCTTCTTTTATGTCCTCTCCTGATAGAGCCTTCCCCTTTTTACAGAAAGAGTTTGCGGCTGTCCTAAAGGCAGTCGAGGCCGGCAAGCCTTGCCCCTCCCTGGAGGAGTGTAAACCCTTGTCGCTGGCCCTGCCTATGGACCACAAAGACTGGAAGGATGTCCATCTGACATTCTCAGTGGGAAAGTTGGAGGCTGATATTGCCGGACGGCAATTTGGCGAGGACATCCCCAAGCTGTCCGACTCTCTTTTACGAAGAGAGTTCGAGACAAAAGAAAGACTGGCTGCCTCAATGTCTCATCAGACTACTCTTGAGACGATGGCAAGTGACCCCAAGGTCCATGAAATGTTCATGGTAGTGGCTAAGTCCCACCTAGCCACAGTGACGAAGGACCTTTATGGCTTCGTCAAGGTAAGGAGAGCTTACAGGGAGTTCGTGTTCACCGGGGCTTCGGTGAGACACGAGCCAAGGAAGTTAATCTCCTCCAACATTTGGGGAAAAGACCTTTTCCCTACCGATGTGGTCAAAGAGGTTGTTGATAAGGCCGCCGTGGAGAATAGAAACCTTCTCCAGAAATGGGGCCTGGCTATCAAAAGAAAATCTTCCCCGGATGAGGGTCCTCAACCAAAGAGGAAGAATATGAGGACTAGGCTACCGTCTCGGCCAGCCAAGCCTTATAGACAGCAACAGCAACTGCAATTGCCATTGCCTCCAGTGCCCCAGTTGGTGGCACAAACCCCGACTACTTTTCAGTGGGTACCCCAGGCTGTGCCAGGTCAGTCAACCACATTCACCCCAACGTTCGAAGGACAGTCTTCTTCCTTTCGTGCAAAACCTAGAGGAGCAGCCAGAGGCTCGTCTAGGCGCCCCTCAAGGGGAAGGGGATTCAGAGGTGGTCGTGGTCAGGGAGGCAAGACCTCAGGACGGCAGTCCAAGTGAAACGATACCGGTAGGAGGGAGACTGATGAAATTTTGGGATCGCTGGACCTTCGATCCCTGGGCCCAAAGCCTACTCAAGAATGGACTGGGCTGGAGCTGGTACAGCACTCCACCCCCGTGCCTTCGGTTTTTCCAACACTCCACCCCCGTTTTGGAGGAGTACGTTCAAGAACTGTTGGAGAAAAAGGTTATCCGAAAGGTGAAGTCCATCAAATTCCAAGGGAGGCTGTTTTGTGTTCCCAAGAAAGACTCGGAAAAGCTCAGAGTCATTCTGGACTTGTCGCCACTCAACAAGTTCATAGTGAATTGCAAATTCAAGATGCTAACACTGCAACACATAAGGACCTTACTGCCCAAGAGGGCATACTCAGTCTCTATAGACTTGTCAGACGCCTATTGGCACATTCCAATCAGCCGTCGACTCTCCCCCTACCTAGGGTTCAGGCTACAACGGAGACTATACGCCTTCAGAGCCATGCCATTCGGGCTAAACATAGCCCCAAGGATTTTCACGAAGCTTGCGAGCGCAGCTCTCAAACAATTACGCCTAAAGGGGATTCAGGTAGTAGCCTACCTGGACGACTGGCTGGTGTGGGCAGCATCCGAGACCGAATGCTTGCAAGCTTCCAGTCAGGTGATCCAGTTCCTAGAGTACCTAGGCTTCAAGATCAACAGAAAAAAGTCTCGACTTTCTCCATCCCAAAAGTTCCAGTGGCTGGGAATCCACTGGGACCTCTTGTCACACAGTTTCTCCATCCCGACGAAGAAAAGGAAGGAGATAGCGGGCTCTGTCAAGAGACTTCTAGATTCCGAAAGGATATCAAGACGCGAACAGGAGAGGGTACTAGGCTCTCTCCAGTTTGCTTCAGTGACAGACCCAGTGCTAAGAGCACAGCTAAAGGATGCAACCGGAGTTTGGAGAAGGTATGCATCAAACGCGCGAAGAGATCTGAGAAGACCAGTGCCGCCTCGGCTACGTACTCTTCTCAGACCTTGGTCCCAAGCCAGACATCTAAAGAAGTCGGTTCTTCTTCAGCCACCTCCCCCGTCGATGACGATTCACTCAGACGCCTCAAAGGAGGGATGGGGAGGTCACTCTCATCGGAAAAAAGTCCAGGGGACTTGGTCCAAGCTATTCAGGACCTTTCATATAAACTTTCTAGAAGCTATGGCAGTGCTCCTTACCTTAAAGAAAGTCTCCCCGCGTCACTCGATCCACATAAGATTGG
>NC_090734.1:11514326-11521826 GCF_036898095.1 Palaemon carinicauda
TTATTTCCATATTGCCATATTACAGCTTTTAAACTTCAACTTTCATAATGACTGCTAACGATTTTATCAACTTAATAAATTTTTATTATATAAATTTTCAGTAAGCTCTTCAATACACAGCTTTTACCCCGGATAGTTCATTGAAGATAAATCCCTCACCATGAAACACATTCTGATACACACATGCTGCTCTTGTTACACATATCTCGTTAAGAGAATCCAGACTTTAATGTATTGATATATATGCTCATTTGAAATATGAAAAAAAAACGTTTAAATGTGCAAAATTTATCATGTATCGAATGCTAAGTCCCCAACCTACCACTAGGTACGATGGTGAAGACGGGTTGATTTCAATTCTAAGTACAAAAAACCTGAATTCGACAGGTATATGTACAGTAGAGTATTCATTGACTTTTATCATACTTCGCGGCTGAGTGGTATGTTTAATGGTATACAAGTATCCTGGACCAGGGTTTGAAACCCTGCCGGTCAGATACTATAGTCTTTGAGTGATTTCGCCAGGGGCTCTAATACCGAGGTCGTTAGGAGAATGAAGACTTTAATGTATTAATATATATGGCTTATTTAAAATATGAAAAACATGTTTAAATGAGCAAAATTCAGCATTTATCTTATATACATACATATATATATATATATATATATATATATATATATATATATATATTATATATATATATATATATATATATATATATATATATATATATATATATATATAACGGATTTTGAGCGAAGCGAAAAATCTATATTTTGGTGAGATGGCCATGTCGTCCTGATGGAAGTTCCTATAGGGTAGCTTCCTAGGGTATATTACAACTACGGCGATATTCCCAGAGAATTTACCTTAAGGTACCAGAATTCGAACTCCTGGAGCGAGTATCCCTCGTGAAAGGGATATCGCGACATATCAGAGGACGTATTCTAGACACGTCACATGGCAATCTACATCCTGGACAGAGATTTCGTCTCGTAGGAGGTGATTGGCGAGATACGAATTCGGGAAAGAAAAAGGGGAGCCGCTCCCAAGGCTTCCCTATCCCCCGATTCGTATGCGTGCCTAGCGCCAATCCTGGCGCCATCTGTATTCCTTGTAGCGTACACGAGGTGCTACAGATACTGTATGTAGGGAGGGGTCCTACAGCCCTTTCTTAGAAAGGCAAGGGCGGGTCCATCAGGACGACATGGCCATCTCACACAAAAATAGATTTTTCGCTTCGCTCAAAATCCGTTTTTTGGGCTCAAGCCATGTCGTCCTGATGGAAGTGTACCAGAGCATTACTGTATCTGTGGATTCTCAGAACGTGCCGTACTCCCCGGAGGTAATTTTTTCCCGGTCGACTAGACCTAGAGACCTAAGATGTTACCGTTATACATCTTTTCAACTAACTATAAACTATGTTAGAGCTTCCTGCCCCCTACAGGGAAGAGTCCTACTAGACTCTGGAAAAGTCTCGAAGAGTACATATATCTATGTATGAATACCAGGCAAGCTAATATAGTGGTCTCGCCCTATATTAAGTAAAGCATAGTTTGTATAGAACCACTGCGTCAATATATATTGACCAGTAATCCGCACAATACTTGTATTGGACAAAGGTTTATATCCGCATAGGAAGAAACTAATAAAACCGCCCTCGTCCCTTTATGGGACGGAGTCCTCCCATTAGGGGACTACATAAACCAATGCAACATAGCTTCCATAACAGAACAATTCTATCAGAATTATCCCAGATAAGATACATAGAATTAAATGCTCAATTATACCAATAAATTGACACAGGTGAAAGAGACGCAAGGTTCTCAAGAACAAGTTTATTGACAGACAATAAACAGACAGGTTAACAACAAATATATATATATATATATATATATATATATATAAAAGAGGATAACCCAAAACATTAAGCATAAGTATGATAGTAAACAGAACTTGTTTATCTGAAAGAAAAACCATTAAACGCCACTTTAATAAGATACCGAGGTATCAAGTCATAAAAGTCTGTATTACAAATCAATCACATTAGCGTTAGAAACGCTCGGTACACATGTCTGTACTTATGCTAGGTTCACCTTTGAAAGAAGGAACAGTCTATGTAGGCACTTGGTGCCCTCATTTAGTTTGTAGTACAGTATGTACCTACACACTCACCCTGGACTTAATCGTCCCAATTAAGACCACTGTTCCTCGCAGAGTTAAACAGTAGGGTTAACTACACGACCCACTGCTACCACAGATCTCTTAAGTTCCTCTACTTGCTTCGCATAGTGGCGAAAGAACACCCTGGAAGACTTCCAGCCCGTGTATGAACGGAGATGTTCAAAATCCATACAATTAAAGAAATTTAGGGATGAGGCAACTTTCCTCGGATCGTGACCTGCGGGTGTACTGTCAGGATCCGCTCTGCGAATAAAATATGTGATTTTCGCTCTGAGTTGATTCAGAGATAAATTTGAGCCTGATGTTTCTCCCCTGAATAGTTGACCACCCTTGAAGTCTGAAGTTCTACGAAGATAGACCTTTAGGCATTCTACTGGACATAGAGATGCATCTTCTTTCAGAGGGCAGATTCTCCAGGGACCCCACCTGTTGGTGGGTAACTCATTCTTGGCGAGAAACGTAGGATCCGGAAACAGGTTCAGATCCCCCCCATCCAGGAACTGAACACGACCTGCCTCTCTCGAGAGGGCTACGATCTCACTAACCCTGGCCCCGGACGCGAGTGCAAATAGGAAAATAACATTTTGCGTCAAATCCTTTAACGCACATTCTTCATTGCTCAACAGGGAGGCGAAATGAAGAACTTTGTCTAAAGACCATGAGATGGGCTTTGGAGGTGCTGAAGGTCTGAACCTAGCGCAGGCTTTCGGAACTTTATTAAAGATCTCGTTACCTAGGTCGATCTGGAAGGCAAATAAAATGGGTCTCATCAAAGCAGATTTACACACTGAAATCGTGTTAGCTGCCAACCCTTGGCCATGGAGGTGGATGAAGAAAGATAAGCAGAAGTCTGTTGAGATCTCCTGCGGATTTTTTGCCTTTACAAAGGCCACCCATTTTCTCCAAGATGACTCATATTGCCTTCTAGTCGATTTGCACTTATATTCCTCTAGGAAGTCTATGCTGGCTTTCGAAATCCCGAAACGCTTTCTCACCGCAAGGGCGAGAAAATCATGAGCTGCAGGGTCCGTGTTTTCTGTAATGAAGCGCAGACAGTCGACTTCTGGACTCGCTGGGTCAGAACTGGATGTCGTAGCGGCACAAACTTCATCTGTAGTTCCAACGCCAAGGGGAACCACATACTGTTCGGCCACTTGTGGGCCACTATTGCCGCTACCCCCTTGAAGGATCTCAGTTTGTTGAGGACCCTCAACAGAAGGTTGTGAGGAGGGAACAGATAAATCCTGGACCATCTGTTCCAGTCGAGGGACATCGCGTCCACTGCTTCCGCTAAGGGGTCCTCGTACGGGGACACGTACAGGGGCAACTTCTTGTTGTCTTTCGTCGCAAAGAGGTCTATCTGCAGTTCTGGGACTTGATTCAGAATGAAGGAGAATGATCCTGCGTCTAAGGACCATTCCGACTCTATCGGTGTGAACCTGGATAGAGCGTCCGCTGTCACATTGCGGACTCCTTGAAGGTGAACTGCCGACAGGTACCACTTCTTTTCCGCCAATCGGAAAATGGCTAACATCACCTGGTTGAGAGGTGGTGACCTCGACCCTTGTCGATTCAAGCATCTCACAACCACCTCGCTGTCCATCACTAATCTTATGTGGATCGAGTGACGCGGGGAGACTTTCTTTAAGGTAAGGAGCACTGCCATAGCTTCTAGAAAGTTTATATGAAAGGTCCTGAATAGCTTGGACCAAGTCCCCTGGACTTTTTTCCGATGAGAGTGACCTCCCCATCCCTCCTTTGAGGCGTCTGAGTGAATCGTCATCGACGGGGGAGGTGGCTGAAGAAGAACCGACTTCTTTAGATGTCTGGCTTGGGACCAAGGTCTGAGAAGAGTACGTAGCCGAGGCGGCACTGGTCTTCTCAGATCTCTTCGCGCGTTTGATGCATACCTTCTCCAAACTCCGGTTGCATCCTTTAGCTGTGCTCTTAGCACTGGGTCTGTCACTGAAGCAAACTGGAGAGAGCCTAGTACCCTCTCCTGTTCGCGTCTTGATATCCTTTCGGAATCTAGAAGTCTCTTGACAGAGCCCGCTATCTCCTTCCTTTTCTTCGTCGGGATGGAGAAACTGCGTGACAAAAGGTCCCAGTGGATTCCCAGCCACTGGAACTTTTGGGATGGAGAAAGTCGAGACTTTTTTCTGTTGATCTTGAAGCCTAGGTACTCTAGGAACTGGATCACCTGACTGGAAGCTTGCAAGCATTCGGTCTCGGATGCTGCCCACACCAGCCAGTCGTCCAGGTAGGCTACTACCTGAATTCCCTTTAGGCGTAATTGTTTGAGAGCTGCGCTCGCAAGCTTCGTGAAAATCCTTGGGGCTATGTTTAGCCCGAATGGCATGGCTCTGAAGGCGTATAGTCTCCGTTGTAGCCTGAACCCTAGGTAGGGGGAGAGTCGACGGCTGATTGGAATGTGCCAATAGGCGTCTGACAAGTCTATAGAGACTGAGTATGCCCTCTTGGGCAGTAAGGTCCTTATGTGTTGCAGTGTTAGCATCTTGAATTTGCAATTCACTATGAACTTGTTGAGTGGCGACTAGTCCAGAATGACTCTGAGCTTTTCCGAGTCTTTCTTGGGAACACAAAACAGCCTCCCTTGGAATTTGATGGACTTTACCTTTCGGATCACCTTTTTCTCCAACAGTTCTTGAACGTACTCCTCCAAAACGGGGGTGGAGTGTTGGAAAAACCGAAGGCACGGGGGTGGAGTGCTGTACCAGCTCCAGCCCAGTCCATTCTTGAGTAGGCTTTGGGCCCAGGGATCGAAGGTCCAGCGATCCCAAAATTTCGTCAGTCTCCCTCCTACCGGTATCGTTTCACTTGGACTGCCGTCCTGAGGTCTTGCCTCCCTGACCACGACCACCTCTGAATCCCCTTCCCCTTGAGGGGCGCCTAGACGAGCCTCTGGCTGCTACTCTAGGTTTTGCACGAAAGGAAGAAGACTGTCCTTCGAACGTTGGGGTGAATGTGGTTGACTGACCTGGCACAGCCTGGGGTACCCACTGAAAAGTAGTCGGGGTTTGTGCCACCATCTGGGGCACTGGAGGCAATGGCAATTGCAGTTGCTGTTGCTGTCTAAAAGGCTTGGCTGGCCGAGACGGTAGCCTAGTCCTCATATTCTTCCTCTTTGGTTGAGGACCCTCATCCGGGGAAGACTTTCTTTTGATAGCCAGGCCCCACTTCTGGAGAAGGTTTCTATTCTCTACGGCGGCCTTATCAACAACTTCTTTGACCACATCAGTAGGGAAAAGGTCTTTTCCCCAAATGTTGGAGGAGATTAACTTCCTTGGCTCGTGTCTCACCGTAGCCCCGGTGAACACGAACTCCCTGCAAGCTCTCCTTGCCTTGACGAAGCCATAAAGGTCCTTCGTCACTGTGGCTAGGTGAGACTTAGCCACTACCATGAACATTTCATGGACCTTGGGGTCACTTGCCATCTTCTCAAGAGTAGTCTGATGAGACATTGAGGCAGCCAGTCTTTCTTTTGTCTCGAACTCTCTTCGTAAAAGAGAGTCGGACAGCTTGGGGAGGTCCTCGCCGAATTGCCGTCCGGCAATATCAGCCTCCAACTTTCCCACTGAGAATGTCAGATGGACATCCTTCCAGTCTTTGTGGTCCATAGGCAGGGCCAGCGACAAGGGTTTACACTCCTCCAGGGAGGGGCAAGGCTTGCCGGCCTCGACTGCCTTTAGGACAGCCGCAAACCCTTTCTGTAGAAAGGGGAAGGCTCTAGCAGGAGAGGACACAAAAGAAGGGAGCTTCTTGCTCAATGCAGCTACCTTCGAGTTAGAGAAGCCCCTCTCTTTCATCGAGGATGAAAGTAGGGCTTGAGCCTTAGCGTGGTCCATAATTATGACCTCCTTCGGCTCTGTCTCCTCCCTTGAAGCTGGTTCTTTTCTCAGCCGGACATAGCAGTCCGGATATGATGCCTTGCTGGGCCAGAATTCCACCTCCTCTAGGGGAACTGAACCCAGCTTATCCGAGATGACGATCTTTCCAGTCGTCATCGGCATGTGCTCAGCATACCTCCATGGGTTAGCATCTGAGCATACGGGAAGGTCTTTCACATTGAGCCTTTTCCGGGGTCCACGTGATTCTGCCAGGGACTGCATACGCAGTTCCATAGCAGCCGCCTTCTCCTGATTCTCCTTCTGCATTTGTTGGATCATTCCAAAAATCGAAGAGAGGGCCTGTCCCAGTTCTACTGGGAGACCGGCCGATGTTGAGGGGATAGGCTCCAGAATCTGAACCGGAATAGCCGACACCTCGTCGACCTCATCCTCTACGACATCCGGGGTTTGAACTTCATCCTGACCTTCTGCCAGGAGGTCTTGTTCCAAACGTTCGTCCAGGTCAGACATCCTGTCATCTAACTGGATGTCTTGCATCGCGACTGCGACTTCCACGTCCACCTGGACTTGATCTTGAGGGATCTCCTCTAGAGGCTGGGGAATCACTGCATCAGCTGATGCCTGGGGAAAAAGATACGCCCTCATCTTCTCACTTGGAAGATAAGGGCCAGAGGTGTTCTTCTTGAAGCCCCTTACCCAAGTACGAAGCTTTTCCCTTGCTATATCCCTTGATTCCGCCGTTCTAGGGGAATCAAAAGCCTCAGTAATCAGGTTAGTGCATACAGTACATACCTGAGGGTCCCAATACTGGAGATCATCCTTGGAGACATTGCATGCTGCGTGTCTCCTACAACACTCATGTCCGCAGAGGTTCTTGCTAAGGACGTTGCAGAAAACATTTCCGCACTTCGGAGGGTCCTCCTGTAAAGAGAAGAAATTTCCATGAGTATCAAGTGAACTATGTATCACTGGATATGCATAGTATAGCATAACAATTCATAAAGGAAAGACACACACTTGTGTTTCCCTCACAACCCATTGTTGCAGCCTTCCAGATAATAAAATCAAAATGGTTTATCTCTTCTAGAGTAACCAATGCAAGGTTTCCAGAGGAAACAGGTGGAGCTCACACCTAAGCAATGATTTTAAAATCCTGAATAATAGACAGGGAAGAACTCAGCTTCCTATCTGAGGGCAACAGCAAAGGGATGTGCAAGAAAACACAATAGTGTTAGAAGACACAGTGCTGTACCAAAACCCTTACTATAGTTTTCTTCTTACTGTATATGATATACAGAAGAATACTAGTACAGTATAGGGGGATGTGTGCCGGCCTGCCTTTGCCGGCCGGCACACACCACAACTAGCTTTAAAGTATACTACTTAACAGCTATAGGGCGGCAGCACTCTGGTTCAAATGCCTGTGCCGGTCGGCAGCAACTGCCG
>NC_090734.1:11526826-11534326 GCF_036898095.1 Palaemon carinicauda
TACAACACTCATGCACATCTCCCTTACCCTTATATAGTGGTACAATACATGCACAGACCCAATCTACTGGTACCATTGACAACACAAAACACACATTAAACAATCTCACCAACCATTCAAGTACAGTCACACCCCCTTCCTTCAACATCTCAGCTTTCACACCATCCATACCAGATGCTTTTCCTACTCTCGTTTCATCTAGTGCTCTCCTCACTTCCTCTATTGTAATCTCTCTCTCATTCTCATCTCCCATCACTGGCACCTCAACACCTGGAACAGCAATTATATCTGCCTCCCTATCATCCTCAACATTCAACAAACTTTCAAAATATTCCGCCCACCTTTTCCTTGCCTCCTCTCCTTTTAACAACCTTCCATTTCCATCTTTCACTATCTCTTCAATTCTTATATATATATTTATATATATATATATATATATATATATATATATATATATATATATATATATATATACATATATATATGTATATATATTTATATATATATATATATATATATATATATATATATATATATATACATATATATATATATATATATATATATATATATATATATATATAGATATATATATATATATATAAATTATATATATATATATATATATATATATATATATATATGCATATATAAATATATATATATATATATATATATATATAAACACACACACACTCATATATATATATATATATATATATATATATATATATATAAATATATATAAATATATATATATATGTATATATGTATATATATATATATATATATATATATATATATATATATATATATACATATATATATTTATACATATACATTATATATATATATATATATATATATATATATATATATATATATATATATATATATATATCTGTGTGAATTTGTGTTCAATAAGATCACTCTAGGTTATAAATAAATGTAATAGCTTTTATTTCATATCATGCCCAGGTAACACTTATTTGAGAGGAAAATATATTAATAATGTATCGCAATCCTGATGGACAAAAGGCTAACCATAAGCAACTATTGTTTTTACTAGATTACTCAGTTATTACTCAGGTATTATTATTGAGTGGAAAAAGATATAAAAAGGCTCTTCAGATGACCACACTCGATGGCAGTTCCATTTCCATTCATCTCAAGTGAAGCAAAGTAAATTAAGCTTCAGAACTAGACGTGACCCGGATGAGAAAAACTCTCCACTCCTCTAAAAAAAAACATGTTTTCTCTTCCTTTCAAGTCTGATCAATTATAAAGACCTGGAAGAGTTTCATTCTGTACTCTGATAAGTCTTGAAGCTTGTACATATAGAAAGACTTAGACATTTCTTTATGTAAGAGGGTCATCCCCTTCTCCTAAGGAAGGTCTGCTAAGTCTCTCGAACGGATTTATTGACAATGACCTAAAAACATCTTCCCAGTTTTTGTGTTAGTGTTAATCAACGATCGACTCAGTGTTTCTTGATTCATTTTTTTTCCATTTCCATAAATATTGCTTCCATTACGGGCATTTTGCTACAGACATTCGTTTCGGTTTGATCAATATATTTTTGGTTTTCGGGAGTGTATTGTAGTAAGATATAATCACACTAAAATTGACTGAAATCTTTACTATTTGGACAATTTTTTTTCCAGAACATAAATGACCATATATGAAAACCCTAGAATCTGCATTCGAGGTGCGTTTTGGTTCTTAATTATTTGGAAAAATTTATAGTTTAGGTTTTCCTAAAAAAATATGCATTGTGGGCATTTTAGCGTACTAGCTGTCTCTTAGAAAATACTGCACAAAATCCTAAAAAAAAAAAAAAAAAAAAAAAATAATTTTTATTTGTCTAGGATGAATAACTTTAGAAGGATTTCCAAGAGTCTCGGTTTGACAATTATTTACCAAGAAGGTCTTGACAGTGATTATTCCTTGTACCAGTCAGTTTTTGGTAAAATTAGGGTTTATTTTTCTCTTATCGATATTGGATGCAAAAGGTGACAAAGTCATCAAGTGTATGCATCAAATATTGTTAGGAAATAAGATGTGTACGTTTGTATTCATATTAATATGCAATTCTGGAATTTCTTCGATTTGCATTAAATAAACTTAACTTGCTTCACAATGGAGTGAAGTGCAACAAGAATTCGAAATGGCAAGGGTTGTAAAATCTAGAGACTACCCTATGAAGCTCACTCGAACTAGCAATGTTTGTAAATTCTGGAGGCTACCATCAGAAGGTCACTCGAACAAGCCAGGGTTGTAAATTCCGTAGACCACCTTCAAAACCTCACTCGAACTGGCGAGAGTTGTAAAGTCCAGAGACTACCTTCAGAAGCTAACTCGAACTGGCGAGGGTGCTAAACTTCGGAGGCTACCTTTAGAAGCTCACTCAAACTCTTCTGGAGACTACCTTCAGAAGCTCACTCGAAATAGCAAGGGTTGTAAAGTCCATAAACTACCTTCAGAAGCTCACTCGAGCTGGTGATGGTGCTAAACTTCGGAGGCTACCTTCAGAAGCTCACTCAAACTCTTCTGGAGACTACCTTCAGAAGCTCACTCGAAATAGCAAGGGTTGTAAAGTCCATAAACTACCTTCATAAGCTCATTCGAACTGGTGAGGGTGCTAAACTTCGGAGGCTACCTTCAGAAGCTCACTCAAACTCTTCTGGAGACTACCATCTGAAGCTCAATCGAAATGGCAAGGGATGTAAATTCTAGAGACCACCTTATAAAGCTCACTTAAACTGGCTAGGGTTGTTAAGTCCAGAGACTACCTTCAGAATCTCAGTCGAACTGGTGAAAGTGTTAACCCTTTTACCCCCAAGGCATGTTAAACTTTGGGGGCTACCTTTAGAACCTCACTCACACTCTTCCGGAGACTGCCTTATTAAGCTCACTCGAACTGGCGATGGTTTTAAATTCTGGATGAAACCATCAGAAGGTCACCCGAAAGACTCAAAGTTTTAAATATCGGAGACTACCTTCAAAAAGTCACTCGAACTGGCGAAGGTTGTAAAGTCCAAAGACTACCCTCAGAAGCTCACTTAAACTGGCGAGGGTGTTAAACTTCGGAGGCTACCTTTAGAAGGTCACTCGAAATGGCTGGGGTTGTAAATTCTAGAGACTACCTTATGAAGCTCATTCGAACTGGCAATGTTTGTAAATTCTGAAGGTTACCATCAGAAGGTCACTCGAACGAGCCAGGGTTGTAAAGTCCAGAGACTACCTTCAAAACCTCATTCGAACTGGCGAGGGTGCTAAACTTTGGAGGCTATCTTTAGAAGCTCACTCAAACTCTTCTGGAGACTACCTTCTGAAGCTCACTCGAAATGGCAAGGGTTGTAAAGTCCAGAGACTAACTCCAGAAGCTCACTTTAAATGGCAATGGTTGTAAATTCTGAAGACTACCTTATTAAGCTCACTCGAACTGGCGATGGTTGTAAATTCTGGATGTTACCATCAGAAGGTCACCCGAACGACTCAAGGTTTTAAATTCCGGAGACTACCTTCAAAAAGTCACTCGAACTGGCGAGGGTTGTAAAGTCCAAAGACTACATTCAGAAACTCACTCAAACTGGCGAGGGTGTTAAACTTCGGAGGGTACCTTTAGAAGGTTACTCGAAATGGCAGGGGTTGTAAATTCTAGAGACTACCTTATGAAGCTCATTCGAACTGGCAATGTTTGTAAATTCTGAAGGTTACCATCAGAAGGTCACTCGAACGAGCCAGGGTTGTGAAGTCCAGAGACTACCTTAAAAACCTCATTCGAACTGGCGAGGGTGCTAAACTTTGGAGGCTATCTTTAGAAGCTCACTCAAACTTTTCTGGAGACTACCTTCAGAAGCTCACTCGAAATGGCAAGGGTTGTAAAGTCCAGAGACTACCTTCAGAAGCTCATTCAAACTGGCGAGGGTGCTAAGCTTCGGAGGCTACCTTTAGAAGCTCACTCAAACTCTTCTGGAGACTACCTTC
Organism: Palaemon carinicauda; assembly: GCF_036898095.1. Classification (NCBI taxonomy): domain Eukaryota; kingdom Metazoa; phylum Arthropoda; class Malacostraca; order Decapoda; family Palaemonidae; genus Palaemon; species Palaemon carinicauda. The sequence goes on from NC_090734.1 coordinate 11,530,817, forward strand.
AGAAGCTTGCTCGAAATGGCAAGGGTTGTAAATTCTAGAGATTATCTTATGAAGTTCACTCGAACTGGCGATGGTTGTAAATTCCGGAGGCTTCCATCAGATGGTCACTCGAACGAGCCAGGGTTGTAAATTCTGAAGACTACGTTCAATACCTTACTCGAACTGGTGAGGGTTTTAAAGTCTAGAGACTACATTCAGAAGCTCACTCGAACTGTCGAGGGTGTTAAACTTCGGTGGCTACCTTTAGAACCTCACTCAAACTATTCTGGAGACTACTTTCTGAAGCTCGCTCGAATGGCAAGGATTCTAAATTCTGAGGACTACCCTATGAAGCTCATTCGAACTGGAGATGGTTGTAAATTACGGAGACTACCATCAGAAGGTCACTCGAACGAGCCAGTTTTGTAAATTACAGAAACTACCTTCAAAACATCACTTGAACTGGCGTGGGTTGTAAAGTCCAGAGACTACCTTCGGAAGCTCACTCATACTGGTGGGGGTGTTAAACTTCGGAGGCTACCTATAGAAGCTCACTCAAACTCTCCTGGAAACTACCTTCAGAAGCTCAATCGAAATGGCAAGGGTTGTAAATTCCGGAGATTACATTATGAAGCTCACTCGAACTGGCGATGGTTGTAAATTCCAGAGGCTACCATCAGATGGTCACTCGAACGAGACAGGGTTGTAAATTCCGAAGACTATGTTCAATACCTCACTCGAACAGGTGAGGGTTTTAAAGTCCAGAGACTACATTCAGAAGCCCACTCGAACTGGCGAAGGTTGTAAATCCTGGAGAATACCTTATGAATCTCACTTTAACTGGCGAGGGTTGTCAATACTGTCGAGGGTTTTAAATTCCAGGGGCTATTTTCAGAGGCTCACTCGAACTAGAGAGGGTTGTAAATTCTGAAGAATACCTTCGGAAGCTCACTCAAATTAGCGAGGACTGTAAATTCCAGAGACTACCTTATGAAGCTCACTCGAACTGGCGAGGGTTGTAAATTCCAGAGACTAACTTAAGAAGCTCACTAGAATTGGCGAGGGTTGTAAATTCCAGAGACTACCTTATGAACCTCACTCGAACTGGCAAGGGTTGTAAATTCCATAGAACACCTTCAGAACCTCACTTAAACTGGTGAGGTTTGTAAATTCCAAAGACTACACTATGAAGTTCACTTAAACTGGCGAGGGTTGTAAATTCAGGAGATTACTTTATGAAGCTCACTCGAACTGCTGAGGGTTGTAAATTCCAGAGACTACCTTATAAAGCTCACTCAAACTGGCGAGGTTGTAAATTCCGTCATACACTTTCAAAACCTCATTTAAACTGGTGAGGTTTGCAAATTCCAGAGACTACACTAAGAGTTTCACTTGAACTGACAAGGGTTTTAAATTCAAGAGACTACCTTATGAAGGTCACTAGAACTGGCGTGGGTTGTAAATACCAGAGACTACCTTATGAAGCTCACTCACACTGTCGAGGATTGTAAATTCCGTAGAACACCTCCAGAACCTCACTGATACTGGAGAGGTTTGTAAATTCCAAAGACTACACTAAGTAGTTCACTTGAACCGGCGAGGGTTATAAATTCAGGAGACTACCTTAAGAAGCTCACTCGAACTGGCGAGGCTTGTAAATTCCAGACACTACCTTATGAAGCTCACTGGAACCGGCGAGAGTTGTAAAAACAGGAGACTACCTTAAGAAGCTCACTCGAACTGGCTAGGGTTGTAATTTCCAGAGACTACCTTATGAAGCTCACTCGCACTGGTGAGGGTTGTAAATTCCGTAAAACACCTTCAGAACCTCACTTAAACTGGTGAAGTTTGTAAATTCCAGAGACTATACTAAGAACTTCACTTGAACTGACAAGGGTTGTAAATTCAGCGGACTATCATAAGAAGTTCACTTGAACTAGTGAGAGTTGTAAATTCCAGAGACTACCTTATGAAGCTCACTTGAACTGGCGAGGGTTGTAAATTCCGTAGGACACCTTCAGAACCTCACTTAAAGTGGAGAGGTTTGTAAATTTCAGAGACTACCATAAGAATCTCACTTGAACTGGTGAGGGTTGTAAATTCTGGACTACCACAAGAAGCTCACTTGAACTGTAGAGGGTTGCAAATTCCGAAGCTACCTTCAGATGCTTCCATGAACTGCCAAAGGTTGTATATTCCAAAGAATACCTTCAGAAACTCACCCAAACTGTTGAGGGTTGTAGATTTCAGAGACTCCCCTAAGAAGATTACTCAAATAGGTGAAGGTTGTATATTCCAGAAACTACACTAAGAAGCTCAATTTAAATGGTGGTGGCTGTAAATTCCAGAGGCTACCTCAAAAAGCTCACTTGAGGTGGCGAGGTCTGTAAATTCCGGAGACTACCTTCAGAAGCTCACTCGAACTGGCGAGGGTTGTAAATTCTAGTGATTATCTTCCTTACTATGTACAATACATTTAGACAACCAATATACATTTCTAAAGCCTCAATGATCACGCCTAAAAGATAAATAAGTAAGGAGAGCCGTAAAAGAAGTTATACAACTAATACATTAAGGTAGGTTCACACAGGGTATTATTAACCATGACAGCCACCACTCGTTAATCCCTTTTATTGTTCACACAAAACGTTTTGACCTCAGCGGCCAACACTGGGTAATGCATTTCCTTTATATATTTATTTATCTTTTTTAGCAAACAGTGTCAAAATGGATATCGAAAAAATAGCTTGTTTTCAGCTGTTGAACTGCTGTGTGTGAACGATGTCATTCACCTGCATGTATTGCAACACGCCTGGAAGCTGCGCATTGGCGAGGAGAATCTTGCCAATGCAGCGTATTGGAAACCGCTGCAATATGCTGTGGTTGCATGTGAATTCTTCCATAAGGTAACATTGAACAATCGACTGCGGGTATCTAACAGCACTGCTGAAAATGCCCTGTGTAAACAGTTCAGGCCTTCTCCATCATGAGGCTCCATTCTATACGGTATTCTAGAAGTTTTATTCCAGCTGTGACCAAGTTGTGGAATGATCTTCCTAATCGGGTAGTAGAGTCAGTAGAACTTAAAAGTATCAAACTTGCGGCAAATGTTTTTATGTTGAACAGACTGACATAAGCCTTTTTATAGTTTATATATGAAATGTCTGTTATAGTATTGTTATTCTTTTTAAAATATCTTATTCTAATTGTTCATTACTTCTCATGTCGTTTATTAGTTTCCTTATTTCCTTTCCTCAATTGGGTTGTTTTTCCCTGTTGACCCTTGGACTTATAGCATATTGCTTTTCCAACTAGGGTTGTAGCTTAGCTAATAATAATAATAATAATAATAATAATAATAATAATAATAATAATGATGATAATAATAATCTCTTGTGACAGTGCAATAATTCTCTATGGAAATTCCTAATAGTCTTGCATTTACAGAGCATCAGCACTGACCAAATGTTATCCCATATATATATATATATATATATATATATATATATATATATATATATATATATATAT
>NC_090734.1:11544326-11546826 GCF_036898095.1 Palaemon carinicauda
AACAATTACTTTGATTAACACTTTTTCAAATGAGGGTCTACTGCCGAAATACAACAGAAACAACAACAACAACAACAACAACAACAACAACAATAATAATAATAATAATAATAATAATAATAAAAAGGAAAAAAATCACTACTAAAAATATATGATAATCTGTAATAAACAATAAAAAATGCATTATTTAATGGAACGAGCTTTTGCAATCAGTATGAAAATATAAAGAGTATTACAAATCAAGAGAATCCCCCAAAAATTTATTATCAAATATACAGAAACCTAAGTAAAAAATAGTTAGTATGCTGATATTTGAAAGGAATTCATTGAAGTTTAGTGAAATGAGGTGATACTTATCCTATTTATTATGTAAAATGATATGCTCTTGGAATAAGTGAAAACATTTTCATCTGTGATATGGAAGAGTTGTTTATCGATTAAAATGTATTAAGAAAAGGTGATGTAACTGGGATAATAGATTTTGTATGATATTTAATTTTGTTCATGTAGGTACGCTCAGTGATGTAATTAAATATAGACAGAAAATTTGTATATCATTTAAAAGTACAAAGAAATTTACTCGAAAATTAAATAACTTCAGTTAAAAACCAACTGATGTAACTGTGATAAAGGATTTTGTATGATTTTCAATTTTGTTCCTGTAGATACGCTCAGTGATAGAATTCAGTATATACAGAAAAGTTGTATGATTATTTAAAAGTACAGAGCAATTATCTCGAAAATTAAATAGCTTCAGTTAAAAACCAACGTACATCCAAAAATATATAATAGAAAAGGTATTTATGAGTTGCTATTAATTTTTTTAGTAATATTAGGAATCATAAGATCGTATTTTGATAAAGCCTCTTTCCCAGCAAATTGACCTCATGCAGTAAGTGCTCTTCTCTATTCCCAAAACGTTTCACTAATTCGATCAATGGACGTTTTGAATAAACGTTTTCAAATCTCGTGACCATCAGCATAATTGAAAAAGTTATTTAAAAATTCATTTCAAATTCGTTTTGTATTTCGAGACAGAATATTTACGAAATATGTTCTATTTCATTATTAGCAACTACTCTTGAACCCTTAAGTTAGAATTATGTATTAGGGATTTAATAGCCAACCATACTCTTTTCATCTAGAAAATAATAATAATAATAATAATAATAATAATAATAATAATAATAATAATAATAATCATAATAATAATAATTTAAACAATGAAAAAAATTTTTGTTTCTGGTTACAATGGACTCTCAACCAAATAAATTCTAATGGCTTTTCAATTTTATATATATATATATATATATATATATATATATATATATATATATATATATATATATATATATATATATATATATATATATATATATATATATATTATGGAAATGACGTTAATTCATTTATTCTTTGAAAATAACATTGTTTTGAGGATTACAATTTTTTTTTTTTTAAATTTATCAATTACCGAAATGGGGAATATAACCAAGTATGTCTCTTGACCCTCATTGTAAATGGTAGTTAAGGTCATATGCAATTTGTTTTCGCTGTACAAACTCCTAAACCTGTCCCTATGTTCACAATATATGTCGGTCATATAAGTACAAGGCCTCAAAACATTTTATTTCTATTGTTCATTGCTTCTCTGTTAGTTTATTTATTTCCTTATTTCCTTTCCTCACGTAATTGTAATTGTGGATGCCATTCGTTGCTTTTTATGTGAAGTACAAGGTCCTCCAGGAAGGGGGTGAGGTTGAACTCTAACGTTGACATGTCCCCTTCGGCAAACATTTCCTGAAATAGCGATGATTATAAAAGGAACTTTTAATGTACAAAATAAGGTTTTATTTGTTTGGTCTTCTATTTTATGACAATGTTTTATAGTGAGAGATGTAAGAAATTTTGAAAAATTACCAAACGGAGTTTTAATTTGTTTAACTTTTTAGACAAAAGAAGTATTTTGTGGGGGTTATAGTAACCTATTGAAAACGTCCATGCCTGGCTATCATCTGGACGGGATTTCGAGACCCGTTCCAGTTCGATAGATTCTTGTAGTGTTTGCAACCTCAGGAAGGTTGTACGTCTACCTGCTGAGTCATCAGCAGCCATCGCCTGTCCTTCCCTGGTCATAGTTATATGGAGAGGGGGCTTGGGCACCGATCATATGTATATATGGTCAATTTCTAGGGCATGGTGAAGTACATAACCAAAAAGATAAACAAATCGTAGACTTACATTGAACAGATCACTACAACTTCAGTTCTATAAGGCAATTTCCATTATCATAATTTTGAAAAAAAAAATACATTTTCCTTTATTTAAATGGCAATTTATGGTTATTTTTAGTAGTACAAAAAGTCCCCTATTACATCAACTACGAATCTAATATCATGTTTAGAAAATTCCTCAATTACCTTAGAAAAATTAACAATATAAACGAAAGAACACCTAACAATTCAATAGAAAATCATGAAATACTTTACTATTGGCATCA
>NC_090734.1:11551826-11556826 GCF_036898095.1 Palaemon carinicauda
TGGCTACCATTTCACAAGAAAATGAATTTTACTTTGCAGCGGCAGCGTTGGTGGCAGTGACGGCGGCTGCAGTAATAGTATAGTGTTGATAGTCATGGTGCTTGTAGTAGTAACTTGTGGTAACATGGTGGTGTTTTGTGTCTTTGCAGGTGAGGCAGCAGCAGCACCACCTGACATCAGAGACGCGTTGTTCCAGACTGCAGCCATGGCAAAGAAGTTCCAACTGGTCGATACTTTTGAGCAACGTACTCCCACAACACCTCCTGAGACAAACTGGAAGCTGTGTCTTGTATGTCAAGAAGAGACAACAGAGTCACTTGTCTGCCCAGTACTGTCTAAACGCCGAGACCCTGGGAGTGGATACACGACAATGGCTGCAAACTTGGTCAAATTTGATGAACTCGGAGAACTGCCAAGAACTGTTCAGTTACAGAGACTAGATGAAGGACAAGGTGTTGAGGCGACAATGGTTGCCCACCAGGCCAAGTGGCATAAAACATGTATGCTCAAATACAATAACACAATGCTACGAAGAGCAGAGAAGAGACGCATCGCAAGCAGCTCAGCATTTGATAGTACTGACAATGTCCAGGCCAAGCGCGCCAGAACACACTCTTCAGAAGCCACTACCAGCGGCACCTCCTGCTTTTTCTGTGGAAAGCAGATTGGCCAAGACCAGTTTGAAGCATTCTCAAAGGAATGCATCGTGGACAGAACCAAGTCCATTGAGGTGGCAATCCACCGGAACAAGCTACCACTGTTTGCGACCAAGAGAGGACCCAATATACCCAAAGGAAAAGAACAGGCCAAATCTCTGAAGAATGATGTTGCGCTCTTCGCACGATTATATATCGGCTGCCAGACCCGTGATGGGAATCTAGAAGAGTTCTTCAGGCATGAAAATCAGCAATGCCCTCCAGCTTTATCTGACGGAGGGAGACTGTACCTAGGGAGCAAGAGTGACTTGCTGGTGTGCCTTGAAGGCCATGCTGAGCCTCAGTTTGAAGCTCCTACTGTCACTGCTGTTGTCCTCGATGGAGCAGTAATCGTACAGATGTTGAAGCCGGGTACTGCCAACACGTTCGAGGAATATGCACAGCAAGTGTTCATCCCATACGTTGTACAACGTTTCCAACATGTATCACGTCTTGACCTTGTGTGGGACAGCTACAGAGCAGATTCCCTGAAGGCATCAACCAGAGAACAGCGTGGAAAGGGAGTACGTCGGCGTGTTGTCGACTCAGCAGTCATACCAGGAAATTGGCAAAGTTTCCTGCGAGTTGATAGCAACAAAGTGGAGCTCTTCAGCTACCTCTCCACCATGCTTGCAGAGTCCTTTCAAGAACAAGGCAAGGAACTGGTCGTCACTGATGGGGAGCAGGTGATCTGTGTTCCACAGCAAGAGGATGTCAACTCACTCGCACCATGCAACCAAGAAGAGGCAGACACCCGCATGATGCTACATGTAGCACATGCTGCACAACATGGTCACCACCAGATACAGGTTCGAACAGTAGACAGTGACGTCGTGGTCCTAGCAGTGATGGTAGTCCAGAAACTACCAGCTGGAGACGAACTCTGGGTAGCCTTTGGGACAGGCAAGAACTACCGCTACATTGCAGCCCATGAAATAGCTTCCTCCCTTGGTCCAGAGAAGGCATGTGCTCTTCCAATGTTTCATGCCATCACAGGGTGTGATACTGTGTCAGCCTTCGTCGGACATGGGAAGAAATCTGCCTGGGCAACATGGAACACGCTGCCAGAACTCACTGATGCCCTGCTGAGTCTGGCAAATGCACCCACAAGCATCCAAGAGGATACAATGCATGTCATCGAGAGGTTTGTCATACTCCTGTATGACCGCACAAGCAAATGCAAGGACGTCAACAAGGCGAGAAAGCAGCTCTTTGCAAAGACGAACTCTGTTCAGAACATCCCGCCAACCTACGCTGCTCTGGAGCAGCATGTGAAGAGATCTGCTCTTCAGGGTGGTCATGTCTGGGGCCAGGCATTGGTACCAACGCCCGTGCTCCCTCCACCAACAGACTGGGGCTGGCATCGGAGTGATGATGGGCTCTACACACCACTCTGGACCACACTCCCTGAGGCATCCAAGGCCTGCTATGAGCTGGTGTCTTGCGGATGCAAGAAAGGCTGCAAAAACCGCTGCAAGTGCAAGAACGCTTCACTGCAATGCACTGGTCTATGTTTCTGTGAAGGCGAATGCCAGTAGATTGGGACAGAAAACTTGCTAACCAACATTATGATCTGTAGACATTCATAATTCTGGTGACCAGATTTGAAAAGTTCGGAATCATAATTAACATAGTGTGGCAAAATCTACGTTATTGTATTACATGTATGTACTGCAGGATTACACAAGTACTGTGCCTAGAGACTGGGCTTTTGGTCGACTATATAACTACAATCTGACCATACTGTAAACTTCCCGTACTCTGTGTATTATTTTGACTAGCAATTTTGCCAGCAATTTGAAATAAAAAAGCAACTTGAGCAATTAAAGTGTGTTCCTGAAATCAGGTACTGGTTATTAGAGGTATTATGTCATTGAGTATTGAAATCTTCATCAAATGTCCACTTTTTCCACAAAATGGCGGCCAGTTTGGGGGCCATTTTTGAGAAGATTCATCTAAATATCTGTTAAACATTTATTGATGTTAATTCTGATGTAAAAAAGGGAATTTTGGCCCATCTAGCACCAAACTAACGACACATAATGAAGTCTATGTAATGACGCTAATGTTAAATGGCGGCCATTTTGAACAATGGCCGCCATATCTTCCTAAGGGCTAATCTTGAATGCCTCCATATCCAAAAATGTTTAGATATATTAATCTACATGTGTGCCAATTTTGGTGCTTTTAGACCAATTTGAACAATTGGTCTGCTATGCCGTCCAAACTAACGACACATAATGAAGTCTATGTAATGACGCTAATGTTAAATGGCGGCCATTTTGAACAATGGCCGCCATATCTTCCTAAGGGCTAATCTTGAATGCCTCCATATCCAAAAATGTTTAGAATATATTAATCTACATGTGTGCCAATTTTGGTGCTTTTAGACCAATTTGAACAATTGGTCTGCTATGCCGCTGTACTATATGGCATTTTCTCAGGTGAAACAGCTTCAGAAATGTTGGCAGTAGAAACACCGCCTGGTATTATGTATCGAGACCACCCCCCCGCCCCAAAAAAAAAAAATATATATATATATATATATATATATATATATATATATATATATATATATATATATATATATATATATATATATAACATATATATATATATATATATATATATATATATATATATATATATAAAATAAAAATTAAAAATGAGGCATTCCTCTGAGACCAATTCTCTCAGCTATTAATACTTGCTCCTATGACCTGTCCAAATATCTAGCTACTAAGCTCTCCCCTATCACAGTAAATGAATATACTCTGAAGAATACTTACGAATTTGTAGTGTTGATTAATTCTGTCTAGATGAAAATAACTTTCTATGTCGAAGCTGCACATAACACAGCTTCGACAAAGAAAGTTTATTCACAAACATTCCTTTCCAAGAAACATTAGAGATAATTCTTAACAGCTTTTCGTTAACCAAGAAGACATTTTCTAAGATTTCAATACCAAAAAAAAATTAAAATACTATTAGAACTAGCTACTACAACATTCACATTTATGTTTAATGAACAGGTAGATGGAGTAGCAATGGGATCGCCGTATGGACCAACCTTGGAAAATATATTTTCTGTTATTTTGAAGGGAAATGGCTGAGAGATTGTCCTGTGGAATTTAAGCCTTTCTTGTGCCGTCAATATGAGGACGATTAATTTTTACTTTTCAAAAATTTAGACCATATAAGGCAGGTTTTAGATTACTTGAATACAAAGCATCTTAATATAAAATTTACTCAAGAAAATGAACAGGATGATACTTTGCCTTTTCTCGATGTCTTGGTTTTTCGAGATCATAAGACCTTTGAAACTTCAGTATTTCGGAAAAAAAACTTTTACAGGACTAAACTCTATTTTTAAGTTCGGAACGTAAAATCTACTAAATTAATTTGATAAAAACACTGGTATGTAGATGTTACCATGTATGTTCAAGTTATATGAAGTTTCGTAAAAAAAGAAAAATGTTCTAAAATATTTTTTTTTATTATCAACAGGTTCCCTCTGAACCTCTGTTGAGTTATCTGTAGCCATGACCTACTGTAGTTCTCCCTAGTTCAAAGCTTGATGGAGAGTGGTCGAGGGTGTTAGTCACCTTGTTTACTGTACATGTCGGTCCTCTTCTGCGTCTTTGCCGTGCACCACTTTGTACCTAAAGAAGTTCATTAATTTAACAAATCGAATCATCTGTTACTTTCACATTTCCAAGAATCCTTTGAAGATTCTCCCCTTTCATTCCACTGCAGCTGCATTCAGATGATAAAACTCTCTTCTTATTCACTTTCCTGAATGTTAGGTGTTTGATGTAAAATACGATTAGACGATTTCCTATCATTTCTGTAGAATAATTTTGAATAAGGAATAAAAGAATTAAATTTTATTCAAATACTTATTTATCAGATTCTTTAATTTTTTTTACAAAGGAGATTTAAGAAATAGAAACGAAGAAAAGGACCATAACTATAAGAATTTTTATATTTATGAAGAGGTGGCAGATTTTTATTGAACTAAATCAAGCGAGAAGTACTGCCACAACGAGGAACAATTTTATTATTTTTCATTTTACCAGTTTTCTTCTCTGAACCTTCCGAGACACTTAACTAAAAGAAAAAAAAAATACTAATTCCACGACTCTGCAAAAGAAAATGTATTTCTCTCAGTAGTTATGTTTCTTTTAATATTTGTTTATTCATTTTTTGTTGCTGCAACGTTTCTGTTGCAAGTTTTTCGAGATGGAAATAAAACCTTAAATCCATTCTAAGAATAATTCTATATTAAACGCCAATATATAATGT
>NC_090734.1:11571826-11574326 GCF_036898095.1 Palaemon carinicauda
TCTCTTTCAAAGCATTTTCATACTCATGATAAGTAATCACATCCTCCCTATTTTCTCTGTCAAATTGAAAGATATATTCTTCTTCATTTTCTTCTGTAGTTACATTTAGTAACCTATTGAAATAAGTAGTCCATTTTTCATTAAGTTCTGTAAATGTGCAAATAATATTTCCATTTTCATCCTTTATATTATATTGTTTTCTATTAACTTTCCTGTATGATTTTGCAACTGCAAAGATCTTCTTATTTTTCTTGAGATCATCCCTCAATTCGCCTCCTAGTTTAATACATGCATTTATCCGTGATCTCTTAATCTCTTCTGATTGATTCCTAGAAGATACATATTCTTCTCTAGTATGTTGGTTCCTTTCTTTCATCCACTTCCTGTGCATTTTGTTCTTCATCTTTATTGCACCTTTTACTTCGCCATTCCACCAAATTGCTCGCCTTTTCCTAGTACCTCCAACAAACCTACAGCCAAGTTCCTTCTCCCCTACATCCAAGGCAATCGCCTTCAGTCCCTTCCAATCCCGCTGCTCCAGGTGTTGCAACCTCTCTGTAAACTTGTTTTGAAATCTCATTTCGATATCTGGGTCTTTCAAGGATTCGGTTTTTATCATTTTTCTCTTCTCTGTTTTCTCTGTTCTTATGGGAGGAATGTAAATTTTTCCTATGACTAGTCTATGATCTGAATCAAGGGTGACTCCTGGAAATACTTTAACATTTTCTACAAGCCTCTTATATGATATAACGACATAATCAATTACTGATTTTTTATCAAACTGCCCTGTGGTTTGATTCCATCTATATCTAGTGTATTTGTGTGAGTCCTGGCGTTTAAAGAATCCATTCATGATCTTTAGATGATTACTTATGCAAAAATCTATCAGGTTTTCTCCTTCAACGTTTCTTGTTTCCTCTCCAAATGGGCCTATTACATTTTCTATCCCTCTTCTCTCACAGCCAACCCGTGCATTAAAATCTCCTAGTAGTAGGTTGATGCCTTCTGGCTGTCCCTCCAAATGTAATTTTAAAGGTCCATAAAAGTATCTTTTTCCTCTTGTGTATGGCCTTGCTGTGGTGCATAAATCTGAAAGACATTATAATTTGTGTTCTTTATTCTAAATGTGCAACTAATAAGTCTTTCGCTGATCAATTGTACTTTTTGTATATAGGGGGCAAGTCTAGGTCCTACGATCATAGCAACACCATGCTTTCTGATTCCTGCATCTACTCCACGATAAATCAGTACATATCCATCTCCTAGGTCCTGTCCTGCGCTTTCACCTCTATGACTGGTTTCAGCCATTCCTAATAAATCAAGTTTCCTCTCCTTGACCATATCTAATATTTCGTCTTCCTTACTACTGTACGTACCAATATTTAGGGTACCATATTTAAAATTCAGTTTATCTTTAGCGTTTTTTCTAAGACGTTCCCAGTTTTGTCACCTATTTTTACATCTGACAACTGGTCCTTGAGTTTCTCGAGCGTCAAAGATTCAGTTAGCGGATTGCTAGGCCTGTCCTAACCTATTGCTGAATATACTGTCAGCACCTCAGTCGTTTGGTCCACGGCTCCCTATTCAACATACTCAGAGCAGCCCTAAGAGAGTTTATATCCTAGGGGTTCCCCCATCCGCTACCCTAAATTCTGGTAACATCAAATGACCTTTGAGACAAGGATATCAGATCAGCCTTCTCGTCTTTCTCTTGAAGAGCCATCTTTTCCTTTGTAGTTTTAACCCCCATCAAAATCTCGGCTAAATAAATCTTCCTGGCTCAATAATCTTTCTTTCAACTTACAAAATCCAAAAATGTTTTTAATCAACATTTTCATCAGTCTTATCTACGTCTTGGGGTGGATTTGTTGCCGAAATATTAAATCAGTTTTCTATACTTTTTAGTTATTTTTTTATCATCTTTTCTTCTTCTGTTTCTTTTCAGTCATCGTAGTTTCTTTATATGAATATGATATTTGGTGTCTAGGCTTTCTAAAATGGCCTGTACATGACAAGAATTTGATATTTTCTGTGAAGGTAATTATTTCTTTGTTCTGGTTGTTGACGTTGTTGTGGCGGTGCCGAGAGAAGGTTGTGAACTCAAAGGCAGGATGCAATCAACTGAGTTCACAACCTTCTCTTGGCACCGTCACATTGGTGACCCAAGAAGTCGACTCGCTCCCACCACCTTCCACCCCCACCCCTCTCGCCCCTCCATCGTTGGTACTATGGCGGACTCTACGGAAGTTGACGCTGCGGCTCCCCTATTGAAACTTTCGTCATTCGCCAGCGGAGAGGCGTTTGCTTGGTTTCAGCGCGCAGAAGTCCAGTTTCGCATCAACGGCATGACTCGCTCAACCACCAAAGCGGATTATGTTCTCGCAGGGATACCTGAGGACACCTTCCCAGAAATATCCGACTGGCTTTGTGAACGAGGAGACACCCCAATAACGTATGACGCCCTCAAAACATACCTTCTGCAGCAGTACTCGCCGTCGCC
>NC_090734.1:11579326-11581826 GCF_036898095.1 Palaemon carinicauda
CATTATTATTATTATTATTATTCTTTCCGCTCGTTTTTTTTTTCGCAAGAAATCTGAAATAATTATCATAAGTAGCCTATGGTAAGAATATGCCATAGACCCAGTTTAAGTGACCTTGACCTACTTTTCAAGGTCACAGGGGCTTTTAAAGGCAAAATTTGTAAAATTTGAAATTGCCATTAGTCCTAAAGTATAAGCCGTATGGCTAAGGGCCTTATGGACAATGATACAGAGGTAAATCCCCAGATATTGCCCTACTTTAATGCAAGTAGGTCAAGGTCAAGGTCGCTAATGGCCAAACCGGCTTAAAACAGGTTTGTTTCCGAGATCTCAAAAACCGGAAGGGCCAGAGCCCTGATCTTAGTGGCATAATTACTTTTGTGGCTTAATTACTTTTTTTTAATATGGATTTTTAACTATTTTTGACCTTGTAGAAATCGTGACTTTGGCAATTTCTCCATGAAATACTGGTTTTGGGTCATGCATGCTATAGTAAACAACCCCAAACATATGCATGAAACCTCCAAATCAAATGTCAAATTTGACCTTGACCTTCCTCTTCAAGGTCATATGGCTATTTCATGGAAAAAATTTGACTTGGGCTAAAAGTGATATTTTGTTGGCACCCCCCCCCCCCCCCCCACTCATTCGCACATGCTCTTTCAGAATATGGGGTCATATTTAACTGTGACCTTCACATGACCTAGTAAGTGCCCATTGTCTTCAAGTTCAAAGGTCAATTTCTCTATATTTGTCATTTTTGCCTATGTTTTACCTCCATATACCTGCTATTATACAGATAAATTGCTTTAGAATAGTTTGTTAACATAACTCAAAATTTAGTCAAGGAGTCATTAAGCCAATATACCATTGCACAAAATCCTTTACTGATTGACGAAAGCATTTCCACACCTATTTTGCAGGGGAATCCTCCGCCACTGGCTTTAGCCAGTTGCAGTCTAGTTATTATTATTATTATTATTATTATTATTATTATTATTATTATTATTATTATTATTATTATTATTATTATTATTATTATTATTCTTTCCGCGCGTTTTTTTCGCAAGAAATTTGAAATATTTATCATAGGTAGCCTATGGTAAGAATATGCCATAGACCCAGTTTAAGTGACCTTGACCTACATTTCAAGGTCACAGGGGCTTTTAAAGGCAAAATTTGTAAATTTTGAAATTGACATTAGGCCTAAAGTATAAGCTGTATGGCTAAGGGCCTTATGGACAATGATACAGAGGTAAATCCCCAGATATTGCCCTACTTTAATGCAAATAGGTCAAGGTCAAGGTCTCTAATGGCCAAACCGGCTCAAAACCGGTTTGTGTCCGAGATCTCAAAAACTGGAAGGTCCAGAGCCCTGATCTTAGTGGCATATGATGCCCTATATATTAATCTAAGGTTAGCTTAACTTTTGTAGCGACTGCCTAATTACTTTTTTTAATATATATTTTTTTACTATTTTTGACATTGCAGAAACCATAACTTTGGCAATTTCTCCATGAAATACTGTTTTTTTTTTTTTTTTTGTCATAGCATGCTGTAGTAAACTACCCCGAACATATGCATAAAACCTCCAAATCAAATGTCAAATTTGACCTTGACCCTCATTTTGACCTTAAACCTCATTTTCAAGGTCATATAGGTATTTCATGGAAAAAAATTGACGTGGGCTAACATCTTTTACTGATTGACAAAAGCATTTCCACACCTATCTTGCAGATTTATACACACACCCATGCATAGGTGTGTGTGTGTGTGTGTGTGTGTGTGCGTATGTCTATTATTTTGCCTTGTGTGGTCTCCCCCTTCGGGAAATAGCGTCAGATGTAATCATCTGTATTTCCTCAGATGGAACCTATCCAAGCACTGACCACAACCACTGATGTTTAACTTCTTTATATGGATACACTGATAAACACACACACAGACATTAAATGAGAGGAAAGAGAGAGAGAGAGAGAGAGAGAGAGAGAGAGAGAGAGAGAGAGAGAGAGAGAGAGAGAGACGAGCGCTCTCTCTCTCTCTCTCTCTCTCTCTCTCTCTCTCTCTCTCTCTCTCTCTCTCTAAACGTAAATTGC
The DNA here is from genome assembly GCF_036898095.1 of Palaemon carinicauda. Taxonomy (NCBI): domain Eukaryota; kingdom Metazoa; phylum Arthropoda; class Malacostraca; order Decapoda; family Palaemonidae; genus Palaemon; species Palaemon carinicauda. Next base: position 11,581,423 of record NC_090734.1, read on the forward strand.
ACTTAGATATCGAAATTCCCTTTTGACAGTCAAGCAACATCCGCATTTATTATCCAGTTGAACTAACCTTCGACAAAAACAAACTTCCCAATTAACGGCATTGCGTGAATTGAATGACGAGAAGACACCATTGTTTACCTTTTCACGCTTAACTCGTTCACACACAAACACACGCACGTACACACATACACTAACACACATATACATATATATATATATATATATATATATATGTGTGTGTGTATATATATATATATATATATATATATATATATATATATATATATATATATATATATACTGTATATGTATATACATATATATGCTATATATATATATATATATATATATATATATGTATATATATATATATATATATATATATATATATACATATATATATA
>NC_090734.1:11586826-11594047 GCF_036898095.1 Palaemon carinicauda
TGTCCTATAAAATAATATATACATATTGGTTGTGGTTTATTTAATTTTAAGTTTGTTAGGGTTTTTTTGGTGTTTTTGGTTTTTGCATATTTAATATTAAGTTTGATCAGTTTTAAGTATTTTGAATGTGGATGCTTTTGGTGTTGATTATTTTAGTTTGTAAGGTAATATAGCTTTAAGGTTATGTTTTGTTTCAATTTTCCTTCTGTCCAAGAGTCCGGTTGATAAAGTAAGGGGAAAGTTTGTGTTGTGGGACAATTGTCAGTTAGAGTGATTCAAGGGTGTGGGGGTTATTTTGCAACATCCCGTCACATTATTTTGGCGCCCGAACAGGGACTGCCGAGGTGGGATTGAAGCTAGACTCTTGGACAAAGGACTGCATTTGGATATGAAATTAGATTAAGGTTGATGAAAATGGAAGAGCAGAACAAGTTACTGAAGGAGGAATTACGGCTGAGTAAGGAGCGTGAGGAAAGGTTGCTAATAGAGAATGAGAGGTTGAACTGGGAGAATGCGGCGATGCAGAAGGAGCTTAGGGAGTTAAAGGGGACAGTAGAGAGAGTGGAAGAATGTGTTGAGATTAGGATGAAACAGAATGAAGAACGGACGGAGAAACGAATGGAAGACATGATGGGGCAAGTAATGGGGATGATGAAAACTATAATGGGTGAAGGTGCAGTCGGAGGAGTGTCCTCAGTTTCGGGTAATGGGTTGGTAGTGGAAGAGAAGGTTAAGGTAGGTGATAATGGGAAAGGAAGTGATAGTGATAGTAGTAATAGTGATGGTGATATTGAAGATAAGGGAATTAGGCATAGTAAGGATGAACAGAAAGGTGAGAGGAAAGATGAAAGGAAAGGTAAAAGTGATGTGAAGAAAGAGAAGAAAAAGTATCAGGCTGATAGCAAGGACTATCGTGAATGGGTGAAAGTGGTGAGTAAGAAACAGGGTATGAAGGGAATGGTTAAGGATAGGAATTTAAGTGTGGAAGTGGATTCATTATATTCAAATGAGGAAGAAGGTAACAAGGGAGTAGACAGTGATGATAGCAGTGAGAATGAACGTGATATGTGTAAGACTGTGTTTATGAGAGAGGTACCTTGGTGTGAAAGGTTCAATGAGCATAGTAGTAGGGATGTATACGAGATTTTCAAGGAGTATGAGAGGTATTGTCAGGATAAGTATGGTGATAGTAAAAGAGTTTGGGCTAGGGAGTTAGGAGAATATTTGACTGGGTATTTGTTGACGATGTATGGAGTGATAATGAGTGTAGGGGACGTTGATTATGAAAGTGTGAAAAAGAGAATAATTGAGCAGGTAAAACGTATGAAAGGGAGTGTTAGGTATAAGCGTAAGAATGATTTTGACGAGGCAAGGATGAATGCAGGAGAAGCTATATCAATGTACGTATGTAGGTTGGAAACGTTAGCTAGGAAGAAGTATGGGGATGAAGGCATAAATGAGAATAAGGAGTTAAGGAGGAAGTTTTTGGCTACTGTACCCGAGAATGTTGCTGAGTTTGTTAATTTGAAACGGAAGGAGAAAATGAGGTGGACGAAAGAAAGATTGACATGGGATGATATTTTAGAGATAGTTGAGGATTACGAGTTGGATAGGTGTATGAAAGAAAGTAAATCTGTGAGTGTAAGAACTGGAATGGAGGAAATTGTGCCAGAATTTGTTAGTTTTAGAGATGCTGTTATGAGAGGACCGATGAGGGTAGCTGATAGTGTAGTAGATAGGAGTGTTAGAGCGAGTAATGTGAGAATACCTGTAAGGACAAATGAAGGGTTTAGGCAAGGGAATCAGGTTTGGAGGGATAGGAGTGCTAGTGCGCCGCAAGATAGGTCAGGTAGTTGTATCCGTGAAGAGAAGTGTTATAGATGTGGGAAAGTAGGACATAAGAAGAATGAATGTAGATGGGCTCTTGGTGCTTGTTTTGGATGTGGTGAGGTAGGGCATAGAATTAGCGAGTGCAAGAAAGAGAAAGGGGTAAAATGTTATCGGTGTGGTATGACAGGGCACATAGCGAGTGGATGTCGGAGTAATCGTACAAATGTGATTTGCGGTAATTGTGGTAAGGATGGTCATTATGCTAGAATGTGCAAGGAGCCACGGGGTAAGTGTACTGAATGTGGTGCAGATGGGCATGTAGCTAGGGTATGTAGGAAGAAGGGAGTAAATCAGCCAGGATGTTCGGGAAACTAGAGTGTAAGAGGGTTCAGCTGGGTGAGTCCTCGAGTGTGTGCGGAGTGAATGTGATGCATGTTCGTGAAGGTTTACTACATGAAGACGTGATGGGCGAAAGAGCTTATGACTGCATGAGTGCAAAAGTAAATTTTAATAGAATAGAGCTAGTTGGTCTGATTGATACTGGTTGTGGTGTCAATTTAATGTTTAGGAATGCATACGATAAGGTAAGGGATGTGTGTGAATTTAGGGGGTGTAAAGGTGAAGTGAAAGGTATCGGTAATTTAAGTATGTCTGTGCAAGGAAAGTTACGTGAAAATGTTATAATTGGGGGGCTGATGATGGAAGATAATGATTTTTATGTGGTTGAGGGAGTAAATGACAAATACGATGTGTTGTTAGGTTATAACTTCTTAAAAAAATGCGGTATGATTGTACATCTTAGTGTAAATATGATAGAGATGAAAGTTAAGGGTAAATTTTGTGGGGAATTTTATTTGAATGAAGATGGTAGTGTATGTACGAAAGTAGGGAAAGGTGTGCCGTTAATAGCAAAAGAAGGTGTTAAATTGTCAAAAGATGCGAGTGAGGTTGTCAGTGTAAAAGTTGCATGGCCGAATAGTCTGGGAATTGTCAATAGTGACAATTGTGAATATGTAGTGGAAGGTTCGGAAGCAAGTAATTTGGTGAAAGCAAGTGTGCATGTGTATGAAGGTATTTTGAATTTGCAGGAGCCGAGGGTGTATGTGAGCTTGTTGCCGACTGTAAGGAGGAAGAGAATACGGGGTATACGTGAGGGTGATTGCATGGGATGTATGTATACGTTGGTCAATGTAGAGGATGAAAGGTATGATAAATTGAGACGTGTTATGACGGGTAAGATAAAGCCGGATGACGATTGGGACTATGAAAGTTTGAAAGAAAGAATTAATGTAGATGAGAATATAAGTGAGGGGGAAAGGGAACAATTGTATAGGATGTTATGGGATAGATGGAGAGTTTTGAGTCGCGGTGACGAGGATTGTGGGGGATCAAAGCTGCCTGAATTCAAGATAGTTCTTAGTAATGATACCCCCATATATCAGCGTCCCCGACATTTTTCACCGCCTATTGCCAGAGAAATAGAAGAGCAGTGCCAGGAGTTAGAGCAAATGGGTGTAATAGAAAGGAGTGAGAGTGCCTGGAATATCCCTATTGTACCTGTAAGAAAGCCGGATGGAAGTTTACGGATGTGTATTGATTATAGGAAGGTGAATGAAGTAACTGTTAAAGAACGTTTTCCGATGAATGTAGTGTCTGACTGTGTGTATAAGATGCATGGTATGAAAGTTTTTACAAAGTTAGATTTAGTTAGGGGCTATTACCAGATGCCTCTGGCAGAGGGGAGCAGGCCCATTACGGCATTTTCAAGTAGAAATTGTCATTATCAGTTTAAAAGATTAAGTTTTGGCCTTGCTAATGCGCCTGCTGCCTTCCAGAGGGCGATGAATGTAGTTTTGGCTGGGTTTGATAGACAGAAGGTGACTGTTTTTATTGATGATATTTTGATTGCTAGTGAGACAGTTGAGGAACACATGCAGTTGCTTGAAGCAGTATTAGAACGGTTGATAGAAGTTGGTGTGAAAGTTAAGCTTGAAAAGTGTACATGGTTGGCCGGGGAGGTGGAATTTCTTGGGCATGTGGTGAGTGAATCGGGTATAAGGAAGAGTGAAAAGTTTGTGAGTAAGGTGAGAGAGTTTCCACGTCCTCATACGGTGCGTGAGTTGAGAGGGTTTCTTGGGTTAATTGAATTTGGTCGGAAGTTTGTCAGAGATTGTTCGGGAATAGGGAAGCCTTTGAATGAGTGGACAGGTAAGAGAAATAGTACGAGACTGAAATGGGATGAGCGTATGATTGAAGCATTTGAAAACTTGAAAGAGGCTGCGAGAGACGTCACTTTGGCTTTTCCCGATTATAGTGAACATGCGAGTATGCTAGAGTTATATACGGATGCTAGTGGGATTAGTATGGGCGGTTGCTTGGTTCAAATGCAAAGAATAAACGGAGATGAACAGTTGAGAGTGATAGCGTATGTAAGTAAAGCATTTAATAAGGCTGAGCGAAAGTATTCCACGATTGAAAGGGAGTTGGCTGCGATAAGGTTTTGCGTGAAAGCGTTGAAGGTATTTTTGTATGGTGTGAAATTTATTGTGCGTACTGACCATCAGCCCCTAGTGTACATGATTAGGAAAGAGTCTGTGAATGCTAGAGTTGCGAGGACTATAGAGGATTTGAATGAATTTGACTTTAAGCTAGAATATGTACCTGGGAGTAAGAACGTGATAGCAGATGCGATGTCAAGAATGCATGGTAAGATAGAAGAGAGTAGCGAGAATGATAGTAATTTTGAAAGGTTGCCGGAAGATTTAATGGTGGTACAAAGTTTTGAAGGGGATGACATGGTGTATAAATGTATTTTGTGTGGGTTAAATAAGGTTAAATTGAAGGGTTTGAATAGGGATATACCTGCTAGTATAGATGAGCTTAGAATGAGTGTTAGGAATGAAGTATCGAAAGAAATGGCATATAAGGAGGAGGATAGTATGCTTGAGGGTGAATTGTTATCAAAAGTATTGTTGGTAGTAAGTATGTTATATGGTGTCACTGTTTATTTGTATTTTGGGTGGAATCGTCCGATGCAGTACCGAGCAAATAAAGAGATTGAAAGGGAGTATATATTGAGGTTACAATGTAATGAAAGATGTTGCAAGTTGTTGAGTAAGGAGGAGGATTGTCTGAGTGACTTGAATCCGAGTGGTATGAGCATGGAAGATAGCGAAGATGACCATGGGTGTGATAAGGATGACCCTATTGATAGGAGAGTAAACATTTGTATGCATGGTGTAAAAGGAAGAATGATGACGTATGTGGGTATAAATGAGAATGAATACTGTAGTTTAATTGATACAGGTGCGCAAGTGTCATTAGTGAATATGTCTGTTATCAAGGAAATAGAGCGGTACAATTGAGAAGTGAAAAGGCAATGTACGAGTGTGAGAATTCATGGGATAGGTAAAGGAAGTTTGCTAGTTTGGGAAGAAGTGCGTTTGAAAGTAAAACTGGGAAGTATGGAGGTGGAACATAATTTTATTGTAATGGGAGAGAATGAGATGCCTAGTTGTTTTTTGATAGGAATTGACTTTTTAAGATTGCATGATTTATCAGTTGATATTGGTAGTGGTTTGCTTCTGAAGAATGGATGTGAAGTAGTTGTGATAGAAGATAATAGTGTATTTATGGCGAATTTTGTTGGCATGGTTGATATTACGAGGAGTGAGGATGATCTACTGACTAAAGAGGAGGTGGAAGAAATGCACGATGAATGTGAGGAAATTAAAAGGTTACGTGAATGTATGTTGAATAGTATTGAGGAAGAAGAATGGCCGTCTGATTTAGAGGTGTATAAGAAAGTTAGTAAGAGACTTATTGTGTGTAAGAATATTGTTTATTTTCTACATAAAGGAATGGATGAAGATATATATGTTCCTGTGTTTCCAATGCATGCAGCAGTAAGTATGTGTTTGTTAGTGCATGACAGATATGGGCATATGGGTAAGAATAAATTATGGGAATGCATGCGTGAGAGATTGTTTACACCTGGGTTGAGTCAGATATGTAAGGATGTAGCGACTACGTGTGAAGATTGCCAAAAAGGGAAGTATCAGAGAGTGCATGTTAATCCGCCTGTTTTGAGATTACGTATGAAAGAACCATTCGAGATGTTTGTGATTGATTGTGTTTCGTTGCCTGTGACTGCGAGAAGACATGTGGGAATGATTGTTATGGTTGATCACATGAGTAAATTTACCTATGCAATACCCATCAAGGATAAACGGAGTGAGACTGTTGCAAGAATGGTTGGTCAAGTGATGTTGCCGATGTGTGTGTGTAAGCCTGTGAGAATGTTAAGTGATAATGGCCCTGAGTTTGTTGGATGGGAGTTTGAGCAGATGTTAAGAGAATGGGGTATTGAACATGTGTATTCGACTCCTTATATGCCAAGTGCGAATGGGTTGGCTGAAAGGACTGTAAGAACATTAACTGAAATTTTGCGAATGATGAGTACATCTGGGAATGATTGGGATTTGTATGTTGGTAGAGCGTTGTGGGCTTACAATGCAACAGTGCATAAGAGTACGGGTATGTCTCCATGTAAGTTTGTGTTAAATTTTGAAAAGATAATAAGACCGAGGTTGGGTGTGTCGGAGGATGATAGAGATGCGTGGAGGAAAGCAAATAAGAGGTTTGAAAGCTTTAAAGTTGGTGAGAGAGTGATGAAAGAAGTAATTGAAAAGGGTAGAATGAATGTAAATAAGGTGCGTGATAAATTTGAAGGTCCCTATGAGGTGTTAGAAGTTGGTTCGAGTGGATTAAGTTACGTTTTGGGTAAGCTGTGTGTGGGTGGTATTGTGGAAAAAATTAGGGCCCACCACAACCAGTTGCGTAAATGGAAAGAGGTACCTGAGTATATCCAAGAGAATGGGATGAGTAAATGGTTGAAAAGGAACAAGGGTGAACCTAGTATGTATGAGGACTTAGGTCTGGAAGGTAAACAGTTGGTGTTAGTAGAATATAAGAAAAGGAAGAATACAAGAGCTTTAAGTAAAGATGAAAGAAGGGGAAATTTTATAAGTAAAAGTGAGAATAGAAATAAGTATGACAAGGGTGTAAATGTGCAAGTGTGTATGGAAGATAAATGTGTTAATACAGATGAATCATGGCTGAGTATGAATGATACCTATAGTGTGTGTGGCTTTTCCTTAGGTGATGTAAAAGAAAGGATGACGAATGCGAGAGTGAGAGATAGGAGAATGATTAGTAGTATGAATGAATCTTTTACTAAAGTTGAGAATGTTTTTGATGAAATGGATGAATTGTTTACAGAAATGAGTGTAATTATAGGGCCAGATGAGAACGAGGTAGATATGATTGTACATGATATATTAGATGATAGGGATTAAGATAGGAATAGTGTTAATGTAGCGAATGATTGTG
>NC_090734.1:11594547-11599547 GCF_036898095.1 Palaemon carinicauda
AGAGGGTACACTCGATCGCTCTATTCTATCCACTTCTCTTCCTCTTTTTTTGGTAAAGTTTTCATAATTTATTTAAGAAATACATATTTTAATATTGTTACTGTTTTTAAGATATTTTGATTTTTCATTTCCTTTCCTCACTAGGCTATTTTCTTTGCTAGTGCCCCTCGGCTTATAGCATCCTACTTTTCCAATTAGGGTTTTAGCTTAACAATTCATAACACTAATGATAATGATAAGGGTAGTTTATACAAATTTATACATTCATATGTATATTTACACACGCTCACACACACACGCACACATCTATATATATATATATATATATATATATATATATATATATATATATATATATATATACATATATATATATATATATATATATATATTATTATTATTATTATTATTATTATTATTATTATTAGAAAAACCTCCACCCCAAGTTGGAAAAGCATGATGCTATAAGCCAATAGGGAAAAAAAAGCCCAGTAAGGAAAGAAAATAAAGAAATAAATAAACTAGTATAGAAGTAATAAACAATGAAAATAATATATTTTAAGAACAGTAACAATACCAAAACAGATCTTTCATATACAAAAAATAAAAATAAGAAAAATATCAAATAACAGCCTTTGATTCTTTCCTGAGCTATGACGGAATCTCTAAATCTAAGGCATTTCCTAGTATTTATGGCATTCTTTTGATAATTTTTTTAAGCATTGCCAGGTGAATGCTGTGTGTAACTTTTCTTTCAATTCCCAACACTCCTCAGAGAAATCCTTATTCATTACCTCCAGTTAATATTATATATATATATATATATATATATATATATATATATATATATATATATATATATATATATATATATATATATATATATATATGTGTTTTGTATATATATATATATAATATATATGTATTAGGGATAACATTTGGTCAGTGCTGATGCTCTGTAAATGCAAGACTATTAGGAATTTCCATAGAGAATTATTGCACTGTCACAAGAGATTATTATTATCATCATTATTATTATTATTATTATTATTATTATTATTATTATTATTATTATTATTATTATTATTAGCTAAGCTACAACCCTAGTTGGAAAAGCAATATGCTATAAGTCCAAGGGTCAACAGGGAAAAACAACCCAATTGAGGAAAGGAAATAAGGAAACTAATAAACGACATGAGAAGTAATGAACAATTAGAATAAGATATTTTAAAAAGAATAACAATACTATAACAGACATTTCATATATAAACTATAAAAAGGCTTATGTCAGTCTGTTCAACATAAAAACATTTGCCGCAAGTTTGATACTTTTAAGTTCTACTGACTCTACTACCCGATTAGGAAGATCATTCCACAACTTGGTCACAGCTGGAATAAAACTTCTAGAATACCGTATAGAATGGAGCCTCATGATGGAGAAGGCCTGAACTGTTTACACAGGGCATTTTCAGCAGTGCTGTTAGATACCCGCAGTCGATTGTTCAATGTTACCTTATGGAAGAATTCACATGCAACCACAGCATATTGCAGCGGTTTCCAATACGCTGCATTGGCAAGATTCTCCTCGCCAATGCGCAGCTTCCAGGCGTGTTGCAATACATGCAGGTGAATGACATCGTTCACACACAGCAGTTCAACAGCTGAAAACAAGCTATTTTTTTCGATATCCATTTTGACACTGTTTGCTAAAAAAGATAAATAAATATATAAAGGAAATGCATTACCCAGTGTTGGCCGCTGAGGTCAAAACGTTTTGTGTGAACAATAAAAGGGATTAACGAGTGGTGGCTGTCATGGTTAATAATACCCTGTGTGAACCTACCTTAATGTATTAGTTGTATAACTTCTTTTACGGCTCTCCTTACTTATTTATCTTTTAGGCGTGATCATTGAGGCTTTAGAAATGTATATTGGTTGTCTAAATGTATTGTACATAGTAAGGAAGATAATCACTAGAATTTACAACCCTCGCCAGTTCGAGTGAGCTTCTGAAGGTAGTCTCCGGAATTTACAGACCTCGCCACCTCAAGTGAGCTTTTTGAGGTAGCCTCTGGAATTTACAGCCACCACCATTTAAATTGAGCTTCTTAGTGTAGTTTCTGGAATATACAACCTTCACCTATTTGAGTAATCTTCTTAGGGGAGTCTCTGAAATCTACAACCCTCAACAGTTTGGGTGAGTTTCTGAAGGTATTCTTTGGAATATACAACCTTTGGCAGTTCATGGAAGCTTCTGAAGGTAGCTTCGGAATTTGCAACCCTCTACAGTTCAAGTGAGCTTCTTGGGTAGTCCAGAATTTACAACCCTCACCAGTTCAAGTGAGATTCTTATGGTAGTCTCTGAAATTTACAAACCTCTCCACTTCAAGTGAACTACTTAGTGTAGTCTTTGGAATTTACAAACCTCACCAGTATCAGTGAGGTTCTGGAGGTGTTCTACGGAATTTACAATCCCTCAACAGTTGAGTGAGCTTCATAAGGTAGTCTCTGGATTTACAAACCACGCCAGTTCTAAGTGACCTTCATAAGGTAGTCTCTTGAATTTACAACCCTTGTCAGTTCAAGTGAAACTCTTAGTGTAATTTCTGGAATTTGCAAACCTTACCAGTTTAAATGAGGTTCTTGAAAGTGTATGACGGAATTTACAGCCTCGCCTGTTCCAGTGAGCTTTATAAGGTAGTCTCTGGAATTTACAACCCTCAGCAGTTCGAGTGAGCTTCATAAAGTAGTCTCCTGAATTTACAACCCTCACCAGTTTAAGTGAACTTCATAGTGTAGTCTTTGGAATCTACAAACTTCACCAGTTTAAGTGAGGTTCTGAAGGTGTTCTACGGAATTTACAACCCTTGCCAGTTCGAGTGAGGTTCATAAGGTAGTCTCTGGAATTTACAACCCTTGCCAATTCTAGTGAGCTTCTTAAGTTAGTCTCTGGGATTTACAACCCTCGCCATTTTGAGTGAGTTTCATAAGGTAGTCTCTGGAATTTACAGTCCTCGTTAATTTGAGTGAGCTTCCGAAGGTATTCTTCAGAATTTACAACCATCTCTAGTTCAAGTGAGCCTCTGAAAATAGCCCTTGGAATTTAAAACCGCCGACAGTATTGACAAACCTCGCCAGTTCAAGTGAGATTCATAAGGTATTCTCCAGGATTTACAACCTTCGCCAGTTCTAGTGGGCTTCTGAATGTAGTCTCTGGACTTTAAAACCCTCACCTGTTCGAGTGAGGTATTGAACATAGTCTTCGAAATTTACAACCCCGGCTCGTTCGAGTGACCATCTGATGGTAGCCTCTGGAATTTACAACCCATCGCCAATTCGTGTGAGCTTCATAATGTAATTACCAGAATTTACAACACTTGCTATTTCGAGTGAGCTTCTGAAGGTAGTCTCCAGAGGAGTTTGAGTGAGCTTCTAAAGGTAGCCTCCGAAGTTTAACACACTCACCAATTCGAGTGAGCTTCTGAAGGTAGTCTCTGGACTTTACAACCCTCGCCAGTTTGATTGAGGTTTTGAAGATAGTATCCGGAAATTACAACCTTGGTTTGTTCGAGTGACCCTCTGATGGAAGCCTCCGGAATTTACAACCATCGCCAGTTCGAGTGAACTTCATAAGATAATCTCTAGAATTTACAACCCTTGCCATTTCAATTGAGCTTCTGAAGGTAATCTCCAGAAGAGTTTGAGTGAGCTTCTGAAGGTAGCCTGCAAAGTTTAGCACCTCGCCAGTTCGAGTGAGCTTCTGAAGGTAGTCTCTGGACTTTACAACCCTTGCCATTTCGAGCAAGCTTCTGAAGGTAGTCTCCAGAAGAGTTTGAGTGAGCTTCTAAAGGTAGCCTCCGAAGTTTAGCACCCTCGCCAGTTCGAATGAGCTTCTGAAGGTAGTCTCTGGACTTTACCACCCCGGCTCGTTCGAGTGACCTTCTGATGGTAACCTTCAGAATTTACAAACATTGCCAGTTCAAATGAGCTTCATAAGGTAGTCTCTAGAATTTACAACCCCTGCCATTTCGAGTGATCTTCAAAAGGTAGCCTCTCAAGTTTAACACCGTCGCCAGTTTGAGTGAGCTTCTGAAGGTAGTCTTTGGACTTTACAACCCTCGCCAGTTTGAGTGAGCTTCTGAAAGTAGTGTTTGGACTTTACAACCCTCGCCAGTTCGAGTGACTTTTTGCAGAGAGTCTCCGGAATTTAAAACCTTGGGTCGTTCGGGTGATCTTCTGATGGTAACATCCAAAATTTACAACCATCGCCAGTTCGAGTGAGCTAAATAAGGTAAAATCAAGAATTTAAAAACCATTGCCATTTCAAGTGAGCTTCTGAAGGTAGTCTCCAGAAGAGTGTGAGTGAGGTTCTAAAGGTAGCCCCCGAAGTTTAACATGCCTTGGGGTTAAAAGGGTTTAACACTTTCACCAGTTCGACTGAGCTTCTGAGGGTAGTCTCTGGACTTTAAAACCCTAGCCAGTTTAAGTGAGCTTTATAAGGTAGTCTCTAGAATTTACAACCCTTGCCATTTCGAGTGAGCTTCAGAAGGTAGTCTCCAGAAGAGTTTGAGTGAGCTTCTGAAGGTAGCCTCCGAAGTTTAGCACCATCACCAGTTCGAGTGAGCTTCTGAAGGTAGTGTTTATGGACTTTACAACCCTTGCTATTTCGAGTGAGCTTCTGAAGGTAGTCTCCAGAAGAGTTTGAGTGAGCTTCTGAAGGTAGCCTCCGAAGGTTAGCACCATCACCAGTTCGAGTGAGCTTCTTAAGGTAGTTTATGGACTTTACAACCCTTGCTATTTCGAGTGAGCTTCTGAAGGTAGTCTCCAGAAGAGTTTGAGTGAGCTTCTAAAGGTAGCCTCCGAAGTTTAGCTCCCTCGCCAGTTCGAGTTAGCTTCTTAATGTAGTCTCTGGACTTTAAAACCCTTGCCATTTCGAGTGAGCTTCTAAAGGTAACCTCCGAAGTTTAGCACCCTCTCCAGTTCGAGTGAGTTTCTGAAGG
>NC_090734.1:11607047-11727047 GCF_036898095.1 Palaemon carinicauda
CACCATTGTCGTAACCTAACTAAAAATGTAAACAAACAATCTCATTTAAACCAACAGTCTTTCTCACCACAAACGATCGTTAACCTAACTACTTTCGCTCGCTAACACAATCTCTCTCTCTCTCTCTCTCTCTCTCTCTCTCTCTCTCTCTCTCACACACAGGATTTGGCACAAACAAAAATTAAAATAAAGCAAAAAATAAATCCTCCACAACTTCTGAAGGATATTGTCGAAGAGTGAGGTTTCAGCTCACTCTCTCCAGCATTCCATTCCTTCATCCAGATTCCAGACATTTCTCATTTGGAACATTTCTCGTTCAACAGCTAAGAGACATAACGCTCCCGTGAGACGAGCTTCATCTGCAACAACTAACTCTACGGGGATGTAAATTCCGAACATGAAGACTATAGAAACGGGAATTATATTTGCAACCTCACAGCTAGAATTAGCATGCAGAGAGACGTTTTAGAAATAGGCGGGATTGCAAATCTTATTAATATGATATATCTTCATTTATTTGTTTGTTTTCACTTGTGTTTTTTTAGCGACCGGATTTTAGTAGATAGTGCTTCTCTTTCATCTCATTATGCGAGGCTATATAATAATGTCGTAGGGACATAAGCACCCTAATTATACCTTTAGATGGAGTGACGTCACTACCATATCCGTAGATATTATCTGTCGATAAACTCTGTTAGTGAAGGTGAAAAAAAAATCACACACACATACATATACACACAGAACGCATTTTTAGACCTTTAGATTGTGACAGCAAAATTGGTGGTGCCTTTATGTTCACACAAGTGAGGAATTCTATATTCCGGAAGTGACTGTCGGCATTGCTCGATGGTAAAGCCACTAACATCGCAATATAAATATTTACAGAGGTTTGGAATTACAAAAAAAAAAAAAAAAAAAAAAAAAAAAAAAAAAAAAAAAAAAAATCCCCTCCAGGGAAAGGAAAAAAAAGTAATTTAAAATTTCTCTTTTCTTAAAAAATAGTTTTTTTCCTTTAAAAGCGGAGAAAATGAAATATTAATAGAATAAAAAGGTATTTTGTCTTTTTGCGTTGCTTAATGAAGAGAATAATTTAAAAAGAAGAAAGAAAACAGGAAAACATCTTTTGACCAGAATGCTATCATGATGTGTTAGTAAAGACAGGATTGAAACAAGTCTGCCTTCTACCTTGATGATTTTAAATGAAGGTTTGAGAAGGAAAATGAAACTCATCTATTGGTATTTGCAAATGAAGACAAGAATAAAAAAATGACAAATCAAATAGATGATGGAATTTTATAAATTTTATATAATTTTCATGTTATCATTTGTGGTCACTCATGAATGGCCCAGGCAAAGGACAGGACAAAGTGTTAGAGACTGACCATATATAGATGAGATCAGTGGCCAAGCGCCTTCTCCACCCAAGCTAAGACAAGGAGGGCTAGGCAATGGCCTATAGGCTTCCCTTTAGCTCACTCCTGATATGTTTCATAGATGAGCTGGCAGCACATTAAATAGTCGCTGCATTATCAATGCTGGTGCGAAGTGGATTGATGTCCTGTACGCTTTCCTTAGTTTTCCTGGTATATTTTTTGGCACTGTTAATCTACCTCGGCTTTCTCTTTTCTGATATTTTTAGCTCCATGATGTTTTCAATAATTCCTTCTATTTTCTTCCATGCTTGTATTATCATGTAGCGTTCTCTTCTCCTTTCTAGACTGTATAGTTTTAAAAATTGCAGTCTTTCCCAATAGTCAAGGTCCTTAACTTCTTTTAATCTAGCAGTATAGGACCTTTGTAAACTCTCTATTTGTGCAATATCCTTTTGGTAGTGTGGGTACCATATCACATTGGAGTACTCGAGTGTACTACGTACATAAGTTTTGTAAAGAATAATCATCTGTTCAGCTTTTCTTGTTTTAAAGTATCTGAATAAGATTCCCATTTTTGCTTTACATTTAGCCAACAGTGTTGCTATTTGGTCATTGCATAACATATTCCTATTTAACATTACACCAAGGTCTTTAGTTACTTCTTTATTTGTGATTGTCTCGTTATTAGGACTCTTGTATGCATATACCATTCCTTCTCTGTTTCCATGATTTATTGATTCGAATTTATCGGAGTTAAATACCATCCTATTTATCTCCGCCCACTCATATATTTTGTTTAGATCTCTTTGTAGTGAGTTTCTATCTTCATCACAAGTAATTTCTCTACTTATTCTTGTGTCATCGGCAAAACTTCTCACTACATTTTCTGTGTAAAGGTCTGTGGTGATTTAGGCTACCTTAACCTAATTACAAGAGAGCATACCACTCCTGTGGTCACTCAGTTAATCAATTCACCTACGTTCATCAAACCATTGTTCTCTAGTCTTGGATCGTGCCATAGCGTCTGTACCAAAGCCTACCACTGTTTTGGGGTAGAGTTCTATTGCTTCAGGGTACACTCAGGCACACTATCATATCAGTTTCCTTTCCTCACTGGGATATTTTCCCTATTTGAGACCTTAGGCTTATAGCATCCTGCTTTTCCAACGAGGGTTGTATCTTAGATAATAATAATAACAATAATGTATCTATCTATCTACCAATATTGTAGGTTAGCCGACATATAAAAAAAACGCATAAGAAGTTTTTCTTCTCTTAGCTCCCCCAGCCTGACGAGGGATTCAGCTGATTTTGGTTTGTACTGGTAGGGTGCCACAGCCGACCATCCTCCGTTATCCACCACAAATGAAGCGTCATATGCTGAATCCCTTACTGCTGCTACCTCAGGGACTATCAGAGCTGTGTCAAAATGCTCGTCATTCATTCTAATTTTTAGCACTCTCTTTTGTCTCTTTCACATCTACCCTTCTATCATCTAGACTCTAGAGCTCTCTTCGTTCCATTCATCCATCAAAGCCTTAGACTTTTTCCTGTACTTCTCCCATCAACTCTTGCCACTATTACCGAATACGCAGATACGAATGGAAGCAAATTCTTTTCAAGTCGTTCTGACGAGGGTGATAAAATCCCTTGAGCTTCTGATACGTCAGCATTGTCTCTGAAAATCCTAGTTCCGGTCTGACTAAACTTCCAAGCAAAAGAAAAAAAAAAGAGTGAGATTTCGCTGGATTTTCCTTTATAAGAATAGAATTCCTTTGGCTGTACAAACAGATACTTGCCATGGCTGACATGACAATAAGAGGAGACTTGCTACCCCAACAGAGCGATGAAGGATTTGTTTTATTATTTACCAGAGAGAGAGAGAGAGAGAGAGAGAGAGAGAGAGAGCGAGAAAAGTAATTTTTACAGTAGTATAATAAACTCACACACTCGTGTATATATATATATATATATATATGTGTGTGTGTGTGTGTGTGTGTATGCATATGTAATACATTACAGCGTCAAACAGAAAAAAAAGGGAGAATTTACAATATCAAATATTTATCACGTACAGATCCTTTTCGAAAGCCTAGATACAAATCATTATATACTGTATATGTGAAGAAACTACAGAGACCAAAAAGAGATAACAGAGGAAAAGAAGATAATAGAAAAATAATAGGAAGTATAGAAAACTGATTTAAACTTTCGGTAATAAATCTACCAGACGACATAGATAAGACTGATGAAACTCTGGATTAAAAACATCGTTAGATTTTGTAAATTAAAAGAAAGATTATTGTGTTTGGAAGATTTATTTTGCCGTAATTTTGATGGCGTTGAAACTACAAAGGAAAAAAAAAGGGCGCTGATCGCTCTTCAAGATAAAGAAGACAAGGTTAATATGGCATTCTCATCTCAAAAGTTCCTTCGATGTTTGAAGAATTTAGTGTTGCTATTAGATTTTAAATAAGTTTTATTATTATTATTATTATTATTATTATTATTATTATTATTATTATTATTATTATTATTATTATTTTTTTATTATTATTATTATTATCATTATTTGCTAATCACAGTCTAGAGAGACAGTTGCATTATAGTGTGAGCCAGGCTGCTTCCAGCTTCCTAAGGAATCCATCAACATTACTCACTATACAGAATGTGTCAAATAGTACGCTCTTTTCCACAAGTTCTGAGGCTTTATCGGCATCCAGTATTATTATTATTATTATTATTACTATTATTATTATTATTATTATTAGCTAAGCAGCAGCGATAGTTGGAAAAGTAAGATTCTTTAAGCCCAACGGCTCCAACAGGGAAAATAGCCCAGTGAGAAAAGGAAATAAGGAAAAGGATAGAATAGAGTGCCTGGGTGTACCTTCCATCAAGAGAACTCTAAAGCAAAGAGAATGGAAGACCATAGAACAGAAGCTATGGCCCTACCCAAGACTAAAGAACAATGGTTTGATTTTGGAGTGTCCTTCTCCTAGAAGTGCTGCTCGTCATAGCTAAAGAGTCTCTTTTACTCTTAGCAAGGAAAGTAGCTACTGAAAAATTGCGGTGCAGTAGTTAACCCCTTCAGCGAAGAAGAATTTTTCTGTTATCTTTGGGGTTATTAGGTGCATGAGGAAAGAGGAGAATGTAGAAAGAATAGGCTAGAATATTTGGTGTATTTATAGGCAAAAGAAGAAATAACCGTAACTAGAGAGGATTCCAATGTAGTACTATCTGAATTCCAGCCAGTCAAACGACCCAATAACTCTCTATTGTTAAAAAGAGCAATTATCCAAGTTCTATTTCAACTATTTCTTTCTTTTAAAACAGGCTTAGAATTCTTACATTATTTCAATAATCTGTTTCACAATGACATACGTTTTCGCATAGTGTGGGAGAAATATATTTGGCTCTTTTTTACGATGGAGATTTATTAGTCCAGTTCACATCTGAGTTTCCCATGAAAGTTTCAGACTTTTGTAAAATACTATCTGTCTGACGTAATAATTGACTTCCATATTTGATTCATTGCCAAAGTTATTCATTTGTTCATTATACAATAAGGTGACTTATGTCCAATGGATTTAAAAATTAACTCTCTCTCTCTCTCTCTCTCTCTCTCTCTCTCTCTCTCTCTCTCTCTTCTAATTCAGATAAAGATTTTAAATAGAGAGAATCAAAGATATCATGATGTTTCTAACTAAATGATTTTAGAAATTTGATCTTTTTGAAGAGATGTCATGTAAGCATTCAAATCATCTTCTACTGTCTATATATCAGTCTTCAAGTCTGTTTGTTTTTTCTGTCTGTCATTCAATGTCCCAAGGTCTGTTGATAACAAAGTCAGGAATTTCCTATTTTTTTATTTAAGATATGGAATGGCAATTAATATAGAATAAAGTCTAAGGACTGATATGGAAATTAAGTAATTACAAACGCTTTGCAATTTTTGTTGACTTCTCTTTAGGATCCAAAAGAGAGGAAGTGGAAGGCCTTATAGCATAATGCTCTGAAAGATTGGTTACATGCGGTTGAGGCTACCAAAGGGAAATGTATATTGCAACGATGTTCTCTATCACTTAATTGAACACATCAGGAGTAACAAATATTCTGCCACCATATGAAAATTGGTGTTTTGGGGTTAAGAAATGGAATTATAGATCCTCAATCAAAATTAAAAAGTAATTATTTTATATTCAAACCTACATTTTCAGAAATAATATAGCAAAATGCTTGTAGTAATCTAGTAATTTTAGAATTATTATTGACGAAAAAAGAATATATATAACTATGTCCAACTCATATAGATAAATATATATATATATATATATATATATATGTATATATATGTGTATATATACCCTTTTACCCCCAAAGGACGTACTGGTACGTTTCACAAAAGCCATCCCTTCACCCCCATGGACGTACCGGTACGTCCTTGCGAAAAAATGCTATGAAAATTTGTTTTTCATATTTTTTGATAACTATTTCAGAAAATTCAGGCATTTTCCAAGAGAATGAGACCAACCTGACCTCTCTATGACAAAAATTAAGGCTGTTAGAGCAATTTAAAAAAAATATACTGCAAAATGTGCTTGGAAAAAAATAACCCCCTGGGGCTTAAGGTTTGGAAATTTCCAAAAACCCCGGTGGTAAAAGGATATATATATATATATATATATATGTACATATACGTATACACACATATACACACACACACATATATATATATATGTATATATATATATATATATATATATAATACACACACACACACACACACATATATATATATATATATATATAACTTTCCTGTTTTACAGTTTACTCATGAAAATGAGCAGAAGACCCTCTCCCTTCTTAAAAGCATTCGAGTCAAAGGATTTATGATTTATTTTTACCTAATTTCACATATTCTGAAATTTTGTGTAAATAAAGTGAATGTTACATTGTGCTTACATTCATAGTGAAAATTATCACGACAAAGACTCTTATTTTGTATCTATTACATGTTCTTTAATAACGCGTACTGGTATACTTCCAATTTAGGAAGAAGAATTGCGAATGATATGGTCTCCATTAAGTTTCTCATGAAATATGTCCCTTTCTCAGTTACTAGCGGAATATAGTAATGGAGAGGAAAAGATAATAGGAACAATAGAAAAAGTTCATTACAAAATTAAGGCAACTAAGGCAGCAATTACTTTTAATAAAACTTGTTTGAAAGAGGTTCTTCTTCCGAATTATTATTATTATTATTATTATTATTATTATTATTATTATTATTATTATTATTATTATTATTATTATTATTATTATTATTTTAATTATTATTATTATTATTAGCTTACGAGGCTTTCATATCCTTCTCAAATAAAAAAAAGCAATATAAGAGTAAAAGTATCCAGCCATTTATGTAGGAGTGTAATGTGCACCTTGCGCAGAGTTATCAAATGAGTGAGAAAACAAGTTAAAATGTGTCAGGCTCTCAAGTTTATGTTTAAGCAAAGAAAAAAAAAAAGCCGCCCGTAACCTAGGATCCATGCTCAAATTGCCTAGCAAGTCGTTAAAGGCTCTTATAAATCTCCAGGATTGCAACGAGGTATTCTGGACAAGTATGATCTCTCTCTCTCTCTCTCTCTCTCTCTCTCTCTCTCTCTCTCTCTCTCTCCTTCAAACGCATTTTATGTAATAAATGCGATCCCTTTCTTTTTTACCTATCGTGCTTTATATCTCCCTCTGGCCTTTCTTCTTCAAGTTTTTACCATAATAGAATTGATGGAGAAACGGGAAATCGCCAATCTCTCTCTCTCTCTCTCTCTCTCTCTCTCTCTCTCTCTCAAACTTATTTTATCTTATGAATATCGATGTCTTTAAATCCACAATAAATACATTGAGAAACAAGACAATGTTATTTACAATAAAGGAAATCTTAACAAAACGATATAAAATATTCTGCATTGAATATATTTATAAAACAAAGTTATATTCAGTAATAGAATAATATAAACCTAACATCTCAAACACTAAATAAGTGTATTACACACCCACTGTTATAAGACATTACCACCTATTGTCTATCGTAATGGAATTTAGAGATTATCAGGTGAAAACAAGAAGCGGATTCTGTGTGCGAGACAAGAAGTGTAATTGGTCTTGAGGAATTCTACTAATCTCATATTGATCATTTATTTAAATCAGTTAATTCCATTTCGAGGAATATCATGCTTACACTGTTTGCTGCTATACTTGTTTGAAGGCAGGGTCAGGAAAAGGACTAACCTAATAGGGGAAAAGAAATTCTAGCAATTTTACAATTGTTAGTTGTAATATATATAAATAAATAAATGTATATATATATATATATATATATGTATATATATATATATATATATATATATAAATACACACACACATATATATCTATCTATCTATATATATATATATATATATATATATCTTTGTTGATGTCTCACAGGATGTAGATACAAGAGAGGGGGTTCCCAGCCCCCTCGTCTCGTCCATTTTAGTCGTCTCTTATGACACGCAGGGATAACGTTGGCGCTATTCTAATTTTTATATGCCCCCGCGGCCACAGGGTGGTTTAGAAGAGATAGGGGTTGTATGAATCAGATTTTTACAGTATGGCAGATATACGAGAAATATTCAGCAAAAGGTAAGGAGGTGTATGTTGCGTTTATGGATCTGGAGAAAACGTATGATAGAGTTGATAGGGAAGCAATGTGGAATGTGATGAGGTTATATGGAGTTGGTGGAAGGTTGTTGCAAGCAGTGAAAAGTTCCTACAAAGGTAGTAAAGCATATGTTAGGATAGGAAATGAAGTGAGTGATTGGTTTCCGGTGAGAGTGGGGCTGAGACATGGATGTGTGATGTCACCGTGGTTGTTTAACTTGTATGTTGATGGACTGGTGAGAGAGGTGAATGCTCGAATGCTTGGACGAGGATTAAAACTGGTAGACGAGAATGACCATGAATGGGAGGTAAATCAGTTGTTGTTTGCGGATGATACTGTACTGGTTGCAGACACAGAAGAGAAGCTTGGCCGATTAGTGACTGAATTTGGAAGAGTGTTTTAGAGAAGGAAGTTGAGAGTTAATGTGGGTAAGAGTAAGGTAATGAGATGTACGAGAAGGGAAGGTGGGGCAAGGTTGAATGTTATATTGAATGGAGAGTTACTTTAGAAGGTGGATACGTTTAAGTACTAGGGGTCTGTTGTTGCAGCAAATGGTGGAGTGGAAGCAGATGTACGTCAGAGTGAATGAAGGTTGCAAAGTGTTGGGGGCAGTTAAGGGAGTAGTAAAACATAGAGGGTTAGGCATGAATGTAAAGAGAGCTCTATATGAGAAAGTGATTGTACCTACTGTGATGTATGGATCGGAGTTGTGGGGAATGAAAGTGACGGAGAGACAGAAATTGAATGTGATTGAGATGAAGTGTCTAAGGAGTAATGCTGGTGTATCTCGAGTAGATAGGGTTAGGAACGAAGTGGTGAGAGTGAGAACGGGTGTAAGAAATGAGTTAGCAGCCAGAGTGGATATGAATGTGTTGAGGTGGTTTAGCCATGTTGAGAGAATGGAAAATGGCTGTCTGCTAAAGAAGGTGATGAATGCAAGTGTTGATGGAAGGAGCACAAGAGGAAGGCCAAGGTGTGGGTGGATGGATGGAGTGAAGAAAGCTCTGGGTGATAGGAGGATAGATGTGAGAGAGGCAAGAGAAGCGTGCCAGAAATATGAATGAATGGTCGAGCGATTGTGATGCAGTTCTGGTAGTCCCTGCTGCTGCCTCCGATGCCTTAGATGACCGCGGAGGTAGCAGCAGTAGTGGATTCAGTATTTTGAAGTTTCATCTGTGGTGGATAATGTGGGAGGGTGGGCTGTGGCACCCTAGCAGTACCATCTGAACTCGGTTGAGTCCCTTGTTAGGCTGGAGGAACGTAGAGAGTAGAGGTCCCCCATTTTTGTTTTTGTTTCATTTATTGATATCGGCTACCCCTCAAAATTGGGGGAAGTGCCTTATTATATATATATATATATATATATAATTTATTTATACACGCACGCATATATATATATATATATATATTATATATATATATATATATATATATGTATATATATATATATATACATATGTATATATATACTTTATATATATATATATATATATACATATGTATATATATACTTTATATATATATATATATATACATATATATATATATATATATGTTTATTTATATTTATATATATATATTTATATATACTCATGTATATATATGTATATACACATATATATTTATATGAACATACGCACACACACACTTATATATATATATATATATATTCCCCCCACCCCAAAAAAAGCAAGAGAGCACTAAAAAATTCATCTAGGCAGGCACCTGGAGGCGGTTAGTTACGTTTATGCAAACGTGAAGCGCAGTCAGAGTCAGGTGTTGGTGCGGCGCCGTCACTCTCCCCTCTGGGTCTGGGGGTGGACCTAACGGTGGTGCATATTTTGAATGACGTCGATATCTCCAAAGCAATATGCCACTTCCATCCACTTTATTCAGATACTGCCTATATGGATATCTCTCCATCAAAACCCCCGATCTAACTATTTCTTGGATATAGTATCTTGGATAAGGATCTGATTTCCAACTCTCAGATATGGTAATTGTTTAGCTTTTAAGTTATAAGATTCTCTTTCCCTTTTGGAAGATTTTGCCATTGCCTTTTCTCTTTCTTTCTGCGTTGTTTCCCATTGAGTATCTAGTAGATAATATTCCTTTGGCCATGTGAATTGAGTGTTGCAATGGCCTACCCAAAACTAACTGTGCCGGAGACTTCTCAACATCCCTAAAGGCGTGTTGCGGTATTGCATGAGCTTTTGCCGCTGAATCAGTGTCCGAGACTCCCATCCCCTTTCACATTGTCTCTACTCTCTTATCATATGTCTGGCAGAGCGCACAGCTGCTTCTGCTCGCCCATTAGACTGCGGGTAGTGGGCAGAGGAGGTATGAAGTTTTACTCCCCATCTTCTATAAAACTCCCT
Source organism: Palaemon carinicauda (assembly GCF_036898095.1). Taxonomy (NCBI): domain Eukaryota; kingdom Metazoa; phylum Arthropoda; class Malacostraca; order Decapoda; family Palaemonidae; genus Palaemon; species Palaemon carinicauda. Next base: position 11,617,500 of record NC_090734.1, read on the forward strand.
TATTTATGCAATCGGCAAATCTGTTCCATAATCTGTGGAAATTTCCTCAGTTGTACGCCATCGACAAAACATTTTTCACAAAACAGGAATTATTTTAGATAAAATTACTCGATTAGCAAAGTAAGATATCTCAAACCAACCAGTCAATCTATCTGCATACGCTAAATAGAATCTATTGTCTACTTAGAAAAAATCAACCACAGTCTTTTGAAATGGATATTCAGGTCGGTCTGAGACTATAAGGGATACTTGCTGTTGTGAAGGAGAGTGTATATTACATGTTATACACTTAGATCTTTGGAATTTAATATGTGCCTCTATTCCAGGCCAGTAAACAGACTGACGAGGAACAACCAAACGAGTAAGTTTTTCATCAAAAACATATGTGTCTAACCTCTAATGTATCTGAGTCTTTCCCTAACTGGAAAGTAAGATTTCAATTCAGGTTCAACAAATGTCTTGCTTTTAGGCCAATTTCTTTCATGAACTCTCTTTGAAAATAGCTGATGGTCTATGTCGTCTTTGGCAACTCTTTCTATGAGTAGGCTATTAAGAACTATGATGTTATTCTCTATGACATATGATGATGCAATCACAGTTACCAATGTTGCCATATCTACATCTGCTTCCTCAACATCGAAATGGTCAGGTGTTGCCTTTATGCTAGGGTAACAAGATAATGTATCTGCAGCAGTGGTTCTTTTTCCTGGAATATATTTCACAGTGAATCTAAATTCGAGGGTTTTTTCTGTTAATCTGCAAAGCCAAGGGTTATCATTGTATTTCAATTCACGATCACCAGACAACCAGGGTCAAGTTAGGACAACCCATAAAAAATAAACGTGCCTTTTTAAACACCAGACCACTGCTGCTGCCTCAGCTTCAATTGTAGCATAATTTATATCTTCTTTGGACAGATGACTATATCCGGATAAAGCAAGTGTCCAGCCTCCTGAACAACAAAAAGGAACCTCCTAAGATATACATACAAAATATTCTTATAACACGACAAATCCCATTCCTTCCTTACTCCAGTCTGTCAAAACAATAGTTGGGCGTGACTTATCATAATAAGCCAAACCTGAAGACACCACTTTACACAAATACATTTTGGCATAATCAAACCTTGACTTCAAAACTTCAACCCAATATATGTCTCTGCTTGTCCCCTTCTTCAACAGATCTTGGAATGGTGCCATAGTAGGCGCTGTTGCTATAAATGGTGCAACATGTCCAAATCATGATCGAATATCAGATATTTTTGAATGATCAGGCATAGGGAAACCTATTACAGCACTTAACTTTTCCTCTGATTCAGTATACTTATCCCATGCCAATGTATAACCTATAAAATCAACATCTCACTGACAATACTGAAATTTATCTGGATTTAATGTTACTAATTTTTTTTTTCACAAGTTTCGAGCAATTCGTAAGTATGCCAAAAGGCCTCACTTACATACAACCAGATATCATCTACCCATCTAAATTGTCTAAGTATTCCAATAGCAATATCATCAAATCTATCTTTTTTAAGCATCTGGTGTAGCACAGCGGCCCATTGGTGTGCGATAGTATTGATATCTACCCAAGGTGTTATGAAAGTCGTAAGTTTACAACTTTTTTCATCTAACATAATTTGATGAACCCCCAACAAGGATCAAGTGTCATCTGAAAGGTGTGACCTGGCACACTTGAAAACCATATCAAAATGTGCAAAACTTTGATGTGTTTCACTCTTACAACAAGGGTTAAATTTTTAAAAATCTACAGTTCTTCGGGTGCCATCTTTTTACCAACAACCACCATACAAGAAAATCAATCTGTAACCTCCCCAGTGGGGACAGGCTGTAATATACCTGCTTGTAAATCTCTCATTAATTTGATGTTTTATCTCCTTTTCCCAATGCTTTTAAATAGTAATAGGAGTATGGCAAGTATACAGTACAGCATTCGGTAACAAATGTATATGATGTTGTTTGCCGCTTATCATAGGAAAAGGTCTCATAATTACATTAAATGTGGTACTAGAAAAACGTTTCTTTGCAACCATTGTTTTAATAATGGAGCACTGGATTCATTAGGAGGGTTTGGAAACTCATTAGGTCTTACAGTATAGGGGATTTGCTTTGAATACTCATGATGTTTTATCTCCTTTTCCCAATGCTTTTAAATAGTAATAGGAGTATGGCAAGTATACAGTACAGCATTCGGTAACAAATGTATATGATGTTGTTTGCCGCTTATCATAGGAAAAGGTCTCTTAATTACATTAAATGCGGTACTAGAAAAACGTTTCTTTGCAACCATTGTTTTAATAATGGAGCACTGGATTCATTAGGAGGGTTTGGAAACTCATTAGGTCTTACAGTATAGGGGATTGGTTTGAATACTCATGATGTTTTATCTCCTTTTCCCAATGCTTTTAAATAGTAATAGGAGTATGGCAAGTATACAGTACAGCATTCGGTAACAAATGTATATGATGTTGTTTGCCGCTTATCATAGAAAAAGGTCTCTTAATTACATTAAATGTGGTACTAGAAAAAAGTTTCTTTGCAACCATTGTTTTGATAATGGAGCACTGGATTCATTAGGAGGGTTTGGAAACTCATTAGGTCTTACAGTATAGGGGATTTGGTTTGAATACTCATGATGTTTTATCACCTTTTCCCAATGCTTTTAAATAGTAATAGGAGTATGGCAAGTATACAGTACAGCATTCGGTAACAAATGTATATGATGTTGTTTGCCGCTTATCATAGGAAAAGGTCTCTTAATTACATTAAATGTGGTACTAGAAAAACGTTTTTTTGCAACCATTGTTTTGATAATGGAGCACTGGATTCATTAGGAGGGTTTGGCAACTCATTAGGTCTTACAGTATAGGGGATTTGGTTTGAATACTCATGATGTTTTATCTCCTTTTCCCAATGCTTTTAAATAGTAATAGGAGTATGGCAAGTATACAGTACAGCATTCGGTAACAAATGTGTATGATGTTGTTTGCCGCTTATCATAGGAAAAGGTCTCTTAATTACATTAAATGTGGTACTAGAAAAACGTTTCTTTGCAACCATTGTTTTAATAATGGAGCACTGGATTCATTAAGAGGGTTTGGAAACTCATTAGGTCTTACAGTATAGGGGATTTGGTTTGAATGCTCATGATGTTTTATCTCCTTTTCCCAATGCTTTTAAATAGTAATAGGAGTATGGCAAGTATACAGTACAGCATTCGGTAACAAATGTGTATGATGTTGTTTGCCGCTTATCATAGGAAAAGGTCTCTTAATTACATTAAATGTGGTATTAGAAAAACGTTTCTTTGCAACCATTGTTTTAATAATGGAGCACTGGATTCATTAGGAGGGTTTGGAAACTCATTAGGTCTTACAGTATAGGGGATTTGATTTGAATACTCATGATGTTTTATCTCCTTTTCCCAATATTTTTAAATAGTAATAGGAGTATGGCAAGTATACAGTACAGCATTCGGTAACAAATGTATATGATGTTGTTTGCCGCTTATCATAGGAAAAGGTCTCTTAATTACATTAAATGTGGTACTAGAAAAACGTTTCTTTGCAACCATTGTTTTAATAATGGAGCACTGGATTCATTAGGAGGGTTTGGAAACTCATTAGGTCTTACAGTATAGGGGATTTGGTTTGAATACTCATGATGTTTTATCTCCTTTTCCCAATGCTTTTAAATAGTAATAGGAGTATGGCAAGTATACAGTACAGCATTCGGTAACAAATGTATATGATGTTGTTTGCCGCTTATCATAGAAAAAGGTCTCTTAATTACATTAAATGTGGTACTAGAAAAAAGTTTCTTTGCAACCATTGTTTTGATAATGGAGCACTGGATTCATTAGGAGGGTTTGGAAACTCATTAGGTCTTACAGTATAGGGGATTTGGTTTGAATACTCATGATGTTTTATCACCTTTTCCCAATGCTTTTAAATAGTAATAGGAGTATGGCAAGTATACAGTACAGCATTCGGTAACAAATGTATATGATGTTGTTTGCCGCTTATCATAGGAAAAGGTCTCTTAATTACATTAAATGTGGTACTAGAAAAACGTTTTTTTGCAACCATTGTTTTGATAATGGAGCACTGGATTCATTAGGAGGGTTTGGCAACTCATTAGGTCTTACAGTATAGGGGATTTGGTTTGAATACTCATGATGTTTTATCTCCTTTTCCCAATGCTTTTAAATAGTAATAGGAGTATGGCAAGTATACAGTACAGCATTCGGTAACAAATGTGTATGATGTTGTTTGCCGCTTATCATAGGAAAAGGTCTCTTAATTACATTAAATGTGGTACTAGAAAAACGTTTCTTTGCAACCATTGTTTTAATAATGGAGCACTGGATTCATTAAGAGGGTTTGGAAACTCATTAGGTCTTACAGTATAGGGGATTTGGTTTGAATGCTCATGATGTTTTATCTCCTTTTCCCAATGCTTTTAAATAGTAATAGGAGTATGGCAAGTATACAGTACAGCATTCGGTAACAAATGTGTATGATGTTGTTTGCCGCTTATCATAGGAAAAGGTCTCTTAATTACATTAAATGTGGTATTAGAAAAACGTTTCTTTGCAACCATTGTTTTAATAATGGAGCACTGGATTCATTAGGAGGGTTTGGAAACTCATTAGGTCTTACAGTATAGGGGATTTGATTTGAATACTCATGATGTTTTATCTCCTTTTCCCAATATTTTTAAATAGTAATAGGAGTATGGCAAGTATACAGTACAGCATTCGGTAACAAATGTATATGATGTTGTTTGCCGCTTATCATAGGAAAAGGTCTCTTAATTACATTAAATGTGGTACTAGAAAAACGTTTCTTTGCAACCATTGTTTTAATAATGGAGCACTGGATTCATTAGGAGGGTTTGGAAACTCATTAGGTCTTACAGTATAGGGGATTTGGTTTGAATACTCATGATGCTTTATCTCCTTTTCCCAATGCTTTTAAATAGTAATAGGAGTATGGCAAGTATACAGTACAGCATTCGGTAAAAAATGTATGTGATGTTGTTTGCCGCTTATCATAGGAAAAGGTCTCTTAATTACATTGAATGTGGTACTAGAAAAACGTTTCTTTGCAACCATTGTTTTAATAATGGAGCACGGGATTCATTAAGAGGGTTTGGAAACTCATTAGGTCTTACAGTATAGGGGATTTGGTTTGAATACTCATGATGTTTTATCTCCTTTTCCCAATGCTTTTAAATAGTAATAGGCGTATGGCAGTATACAGTACAGCATTCGGTAACAAATGTATATGATGTTGTTTGCCGTTTATCATAGGAAAAGGTCTCTTAATTACATTAAATGTGGTGCTAGAAAAACGTTTCTTTGCAACCATTGTTTTAATAATGGAGCACTGGATTCATTAGGAGGGTTTGGAAACTCATTAGGTCTTACAGTATAGGGGATTTGGTTTGAATACTCATGATGTTTTATCTCCTTTTCCCAATGCTTTTAAATAGTAATAGGAGTATGGCAAGTATACAGTACAGCATTCGGTAACAAATGTATATGATGTTGTTTGCCGTTTATCATAGGAAAAGGTCTCTTAATTACATTAAATGTGGTACTAGAAAAACGTTTCTTTGCAACCATTGTTTTGATAATGGAGCACTGGATTCATTAGGAGGGTTTGGAAACTCATTAGGTCTTACATTATAGGGGATTTGGTTTGAATACTCATGATGTTTTATCTCCTTTTCCCAATGCTTTTAAATAGTAATAGGAGTATGGCAAGTATACAGTACAGCATTTGGTAACAAATGTGTATGATGTTGTTTGCCGCTTATCATAGGAAAAGGTCTCTTAATTACATTAAATGTGGTACTAGAAAAACGTTTCTTTGCAACCATTGTTTTAATAATGGAGCACTGGATTCATTAAGAGGGTTTGGAAACTCATTAGGTCTTACAGTATAGGGGATTTGGTTTGAACACTCTTGCTGTTCTATCTCCTTTTCCCAATGCTTTTAAATAGTAATAGGAGTATGGCAAGTATACAGTACAGCATTCGGTAACAAATGTATATGATGTTGTTTGCCGCTTATCATAGGAAAAGGTCTCTTAATTACATTAAATGTGGTGCTAGAAAAACGTTTCTTTGCAACCATTGTTTTAATAATGGAGCACTGGATTCATTAGGAGGGTTTAGAAACTCATTAGGTCTTACAGTATAGTGGATTTGGTTTGAATACTCATGATGTTTTATCTCCTTTTCCCAATGCTTTTAAATAGTAATAGGAGTATGGCAAGTATACAGTACAGCATTCGGTAACAAATGTATATGATGTTGTTTGCCGCTTATCATAGGAAAAGGTCTCTTAATTACATTAAATGTGGTACTAGAAAAACGTTTCTTTGCAACCATTGTTTTAATAATGGAGCACTGGATTCATTAGGAGGGTTTGGAAACTCATTAGGTCTTACATTATAGGGGATTTGGTTTGAATACTCATGATGTTTTATCTCCTTTTCTCAATGCTTTTAAATAGTAATAGGAGTATGGCAAGTATACAGTACAGCATTCGGTAACAAATGTATATGATGTTGTTTGCCGCTTATCATAGGAAAAGGTCTCTTAATTACATTAAATGTGGTACTAGAAAAACGTTTCTTTGCAACCATTGTTTTAATAATGGAGCACTGGATTCATTAGGAGGGTTTGGAAACTCATTAGGTCTTACATTATAGGGGATTTGGTTTGAATACTCATGATGTTTTATCTCTTTTTCTCAATGCTTTTAAATAGTAATAGGAGTATGGCAAGTATACAGTACAGCATTCGGTAACAAATGTATATGATGTTGTTTGCCGCTTATCATAGGAAAAGGTCTCTTAATTACATTAAAAATGGTACTAGAAAAACGTTTCTTTGCAACCATTGTTTTAATATTGGAGCACTGGATTCATTAGGAGGGTTTAGAAACTCATTAGGTCTTACAGTATAGGGGATTTGGTTTGAATACTCATGATGATTTATTTCCTTTTCCCAATGCTTTTAAATAGTAATAGGAGTATGGCAAGTATACAGTACAGCATTCGGTAACAAATGTATATGATGTTGTTTGCCGCTTATCATAGGAAAAGGTCTCTTAATTACATTAAATGTGGTACTAGAAAAACGTTTCTTTGCAACCTTTGTTTTAATAATGGAGCACTGGATTCATTAGGAGGGTTTGGAAACTCATTAGGTCTTATATTATAGGGGATTAGGTTTGAATACTCATGATGTTTTATATCCTTTTCTCAATGCTTTTAAATAGTAATAGGAGTATGGCAAGTATACAGTACAGCATTCGGTAACAAATGTATATGATGTTGTTTGCCGCTTATCATAGGAAAAGGTCTCTTATTTACATTAAAAATGGGACTAGAAAAACGTTTCTTTGCAACCATTGTTTTAATAATGGAGCACTGGATTCATTAGGAGGGTTTAGAAACTCATTAGGTCTTACAGTATAGGGGATTTGGTTTGAATACTCATGATGTTTTATCTCCTTTTCCCAATGCTTTTAAATAGTAATAAGAGTATGGCAAGTATACAGTACAGCATTCGGTAACAAATGTATATGATGTTGTTTGCCGCTTATCATAGGAAAAGGTCTCTTAATTACATTAAATGTGGTACTAGAAAAACGTTTCTTTGCAACCATTGTTTTAATAATGGAGCACTGGATTCATTAGGAGGGTTTGGAAACTCATTAGGTCTTATATTATAGGGGATTAGGTTTGAATACTCATGATGTTTTATCTCCTTTTCTCAATGCTTTTAAATAGTAATAGGAGTATGGCAAGTATACAGTACAGCATTCGGTAACAAATGTATATGATGTTGTTTGCCGCTTATCATAGGAAAAGGTCTCTTATTTACATTAAAAATGGGACTAGAAAAACGTTTCTTTGCAACCATTGTTTTAATAATGGAGCACTGGATTCATTAGGAGGGTTTAGAAACTCATTAGGTCTTACAGTATAGAGGATTTGGTTTGAATACTCATGATGTTTTATCTCCTTTTCCCAATGCTTTTGAATAGTAATAGGAGTATGGCAAGTATACAGTACAGCATTCGGTAACAAATGTATATGATATTGTTTGCTGCTTATCATAGGAAAAGGTCTTTTAATTATATTAAATGTGGTACTAGAAAAACATTTCTTTGCAACCATTGTTTTAATAATGGAGCACTGGATTCATTAGGAGGGTTTGAAAACTCATTAGGTCTTACAGTATAGTGGATTTGGTTTGAATACTCATGATGTTTTATCTCCTTTTCCCAATGCTTTTAAATAGTAATAGGAGTATGGCAAGTATACAGTACAGCATTCGGTAACAAATGTATATGATGTTGTTTGCTGTTTATCATAGGAAAAGGTCTCTTAATTACATTAAATGTGGTACTAGAAAAACGTTTCTTTGCAACCATTGTTTTAATAATGGAGCACTGGATTCATTAGGAGGGTTTGGAAACTCATTAGGTCTTATATTATAGGGGATTAGGTTTGAATACTCATGATGTTTTATCTCCTTTTCTCAATGCTTTTAAATAGTAATAGGAGTATGGCAAGTATACAGTACAGCATTCGGTAACAAATGTATATGATGTTGTTTGCGCTTATCATAGGAAAAGGTCTCTTATTTACATTAAAAATGGGACTAGAAAAACGTTTCTTTGCAACCATTGTTTTAATAATGGAGCACTGGATTCATTAGGAGGGTTTAGAAACTCATTAGGTCTTACAGTATAGGGGATTTGGTTTGAATACTCATGATGTTTTATCTCCTTTTCCCAATGCTTTTAAATAGTAATAAGAGTATGGCAAGTATACAGTACAGCATTCGGTAACAAATGTATATGATGTTGTTTGCCGCTTATCATAGGAAAAGGTCTCTTAATTACATTAAATGTGGTACTAGAAAAACGTTTCTTTGCAACCATTGTTTAAATAATGGAGCACTGGATTCATTAGGAGGGTTTGGAAACTCATTAGGTCTTATATTATAGGGGATTAGGTTTGAATACTCATGATGTTTTATCTCCTTTTCTCAATGCTTTTAAATAGTAATAGGAGTATGGCAAGTATACAGTACAGCATTCGGTAACAAATGTATATGATGTTGTTTGCCGCTTATCATAGGAAAAGGTCTCTTATTTACATTAAAAATGGGACTAGAAAAACGTTTCTTTGCAACCATTGTTTTAACCCTGGATAGGTACGGTGGGTCGTTTGCGACCCCGAGCGTCAAAAAAAAACAGGCTTTTCTCACGTGACTCACCCCTGTGACTGAATTTGTGGGTGATCGACCTGCAGGAGGTGTCTCCCCTACACGGTCTAGTAGTGTCCAGATGTGCATTGCTGTAGCTGTACTCCTTCCCCGATTTCTGAGACGCGTCGGGGTCGTTCGCGTCCGAGTTTACCCTTCTGAGGTAGTTTGCATAATTATCAAAGTTATTACGTATTATGAAATTGTCGTAGAATGGTGCAACTTGTATAGGTTATCAGTTGTGGAAAGTCTTGGTGGATTATTTGGCTACCATGTGCATGTTTTTTTTTTTAGTTAAAATGTCGTTCATCACCACGAGGACCATTTTACCGCGAGTGCCCCTTTTTCATTTTTTTTCATTTTTTTGCCAAGTCATTTTTCCGTAAGATATTGCCAAATAGTGTCGTAAAACTTTTGCTTGTTTAGTGTTGGAAAGTGTGTCTAGATGATCTGGCTACCCATGTATGACTTTGTTTTTGTCAGATACGACGTAGTTATTGGTATATTGGGTATTTAACTGCGGTTACCAATTTCTGTTTTTTTTTCAATATTTGTAAAAATTACTACGTAGTAAGGAATTGCCGTATATAATTCATTTTTTTTTTCATGTTTATGTGTTAGAAAGTGTGCCTTGATGGTTGGGCTAACACGTGCATGTCTTTTTTTTTATCTGAGATGTCGTATATTAGAATGTCGGGCATTTTACCGCGAGTGTCCCTTTTTAATTTTTTCTTATTTTTTTGCCAAGTCATTTTTCCGTAAGATATTGCGAAATAGTGTCGTAAAACTTTTGCTTTTTTAATGTTGGAAAGTGTGTCTAGATGATCTGGCTACCCATGCGTGATTTTGTTTTTGTCAGATACGACGTAGTTATTGGTATATTGGGTATTTAACTGCGGTTGCCAATTTCTGTTTTTTTTCAATATTTGTAAAAATTTACTACGTAGTAAGGAATTGCCGTATATTATTGATTTTTTTTCATGTTTATGTGTTAGAAAGTGTGCCTTGATGGTTGGGCTAACACGTGCATGTCTTTTTTTTTATCTGAGATGCCGTATATTAGAATGTTGGGCATTTTTCCGCGAGTGCCCCTTTTTATTTGTTTTGCATTTTTTTGCTTAGTCATGTTACCGTAAGGAATTGGCAAGTAGTGTCGCAAAACTTATATTTTTATAGTGTTGGAAAGTGTTTCTAGATGATCTGGCTACCCATGCCTATTTTTTTTTTTAGCCAGATATGGCGTATATATAAGTATGTGTTCGATTTTCCTGTGATTGCCATTTTTTCGTTTTTTCCCATTTCTTTCAAAATTACTACGTACTAAGGAACTATCACAGAGTAATATTTCATTTATATGTTTATTTGTCGGAAAATATGCCTTGATGGTTTGCCTAGCACGTGGCTGAAATTTTTTTTTTCTGAAATGCCGTATATTAGAATGGCCATTTTTCCACGAGTGCCCCTTTTTATTTGTTTTGCATTTTTTTGTTTAGTCATGTTACCGTAAGGAATTGGCAAGTAGTGTCGCAAAACTTATATTTTTATAGTGTTGGAAAGTGTTTCTAGATGATCTGGCTAACCATGCCTATCTTTTTTTTAGCCAGATATGGCGTATATATAGGTATGTGTTCGATTTTCCGGTGATTGCCATTTTTTCGTTTTTTCCCAATTCTTTCAAAATTACTACGTACTAAGGAACTATCACAGAGTAATGATTCCTCTAGATGTTTATTTGTCGGAAAATTATGTTTACTTTTTTTTTGATTGAATATCATCAAATTTTTTTAGCTAAAATATTGTTTTACATTTTTTTTTTTCGATTTTATTTCCCTTCAAAAAAATTTTTTTGGGTCAGAATTTTAATTTTATAGTCGTAAAATAATCGACAATTATCCAGCAACCCACCATACAATTTTTATGCATATCCAATAATAATTAGATTAGTAAATAACACCTTGAAATTGACATACCCTTCCTACATTTCAAGTGGCAGATTAGGGAGTCTGAGTCAGTGTGGTTGGCGGCCATTTTGTGGACATATCCGAAGCGTAAGCTGCCCTATCTATATATATTCTTGTTCCCTGTAGAATTTGTGATATTTTGGTATATTTTTACCTGCATAAATATCATATTATATATTAAATATATGTATTTTTTTACGAAATTTCCAAGTACTCAAAAAATTACCTTTAGATATGGCCCCTGATATAAATGTAATTTACAAAATAATGAAGATTTTTTTACATATTTCTATTTTAGGATAACATATGTTTATTCCCTAAAAAAAATTAGCCACTTCCTATTTCATTTGGGTACCCAAAAAAATTCATGAAATTTGGACAATTTTTTTTGGCCAAAAAAAGTTACCCTTTTTTTCTCATTTCAGATCTTCACCTCCATGGGTCTGACTTCATCCAAAATACATCAAGATGTGTCCTAAACATTCAAGAATCAATTCCTAAAAGGATTTGTGTATATATGTATAAACTTTTTTTTTATGAATTTTTATGTCAGGTCTTTTTTTTTTCTACTTAATTTTTTAAAATATTTATAATAAATAGTTATTCTGCAGATGAGTAGTATTTATCTTTACAGTTGTTTTAAGCATTCATTGAAGTTTTTTTTGGCAAAAGAAAAAAGGAGGTTACTGCAAAAACTGATTTTTCAAGAATTTTTTTTGGCGTCAGGGTCGTTCGCGTCCGAGTATACCCTTAAAGGGGTGTCCGAGGACCGTACCTATCCAGGGTTAATAATGGAGCACTGGATTCATTAGGAGGGTTTAGAAACTCATTAGGTCTTACAGTATAGGGGATTTGGTTTGAATACTCATGATGTTTTATCTCCTTTTCCCAATGCTTTTAAATAGTAATAAGAGTATGGCAAGTATACAGTACAGCATTCGGTAACAAATGTATATGATGTTGTTTGCCGCTTATCATAGGAAAAGGTCTCTTAATTAAGTTAAATGTGGTACTAGAAAAACGTTTCTTTGCAACCATTGTTTTAATATTGGAGCACTGTATTCATTAGGAGGGTTTGGAAACTCATTAGGTCTTACAGTATAGGGGATTTGGTTTGAATACTCATGATGTTTTATCTCCTTTTCCCAATGCTTTTAAATAGTAATAAGAGTATGGCAAGTATACAGTACAGCATTCGGTAACAAATGTATATGATGTTGTTTGCCGCTTATCATAGGAAAAGGTCTCTTAATTACATTAAATGTGGTACTAGAAAAACGTTTCTTTACAACCATTGTTTTAATAATAGAGCACTGGATTCATTAGGAGGGTTTGGAAACTCATTAGGTCTTACAGTATAGGGGATTTGTTTTGAATACTCATGATGTTTTATCTCCTTTTCCCAATGCTTTTAAATAGTAATAGGAGTATGGCAAGTATACAGTACAGCATCCGGTAACAAATGTATATGATGTTGTTTGCAGCTTATCATAGGAAAAGGTCTCTTAATTACATTAAATGTGGTACTAGAAAAACGTTTCTTTGCAACCATTGTTTTAATAATGGAGCACTGGATTCATTAGGAGGGTTTGAAAACTCATTAGGTCTTACAGTATAGTGGATTTGGTTTGAATACTCATGATGTTTTATCTCCTTTTCCCAATGCTTTTAAATAGTAATAGGAGTATGGCAAGTATACAGTACAGCATTCGGTAACAAATGTATATGATGTTGTTTGCCGCTTATCATAGGAAAAGGTCTCTTAATTACATTAAATGTGGTACTAGAAAAACGTTTCTTTGCAACCATTGTTTTAATAATGGAGCACTGGATTCATTAGGAGGGTTTGGAAACTCATTAGGTCTTACATTATAGGGGATTTGGTTTGAATACTCATGATGTTTTATCTCTTTTTCTCAATGCTTTTAAATAGTAATAGGAGTATGGCAAGTATACAGTACAGCATTCGGTAACAAATGTATATGATGTTGTTTGCCGCTTATCATAGGAAAAGGTCTCTTAATTACATTAAAAATGGTACTAGAAAAACGTTTCTTTGCAACCATTGTTTTAATAATGGAGCACTGGATTCATTAGGAGGGTTTAGAAACTCATTAGGTCTTACAGTATAGGGGATTTGGTTTGAATACTCATGATGATTTATTTCCTTTTCCCAATGCTTTTAAATAGTAATAGGAGTATGGCAAGTATACAGTACAGCATTCGGTAACAAATGTATATGATGTTGTTTGCCGCTTATCATAGGAAAAGGTCTCTTAATTACATTAAATGTGGTACTAGAAAAACGTTTCTTTGCAACCATTTTTTTTAATAATGGAGCACTGGATTCATTAGGAGGGTTTGGAAACTCATTAGGTCTTACAGTATAGGGGATTTGGTTTGAATACTCATGATGTTTTATCTCCTTTTCTCAATGCTTTTAAATAGTAATAGGAGTATGGCAAGTATACAGTACAGCATTCGGTAACAAATGTATATGATGTTTGCCGCTTATCATAGGAAACGGTCTCTTAATTATATTAAATGTGGTACTAGAAAAACATTTCTTTGCAACCATTGTTTTAATAATGGAGCACTGGATTCATTAAGAGGGTTTGAAAACTCATTAGGTCTTACAGTATAGGGGATTTGGTTTGAATACTCTTGATGTTTTATCTCCTTTTCCCAATGCTTTTAAATAGTAATAGGAGTATGGCAAGTATACAGTACAGCATTCGGTAACAAATGTATATGATGTTGTTTGCCGCTTATCATAGGAAAAGTCTCTTAATTATATTAAATGTGGTACTAGAAAAACCTTTCTTTGCAACCATTTCTTTAATAATGGAGCACTGGATTCATTAGGAGGGTTTGAAAACTCATTAGGTCTTACAGTATAGGGGATTTGGTTTGAATACTCATGATGTTTTATCTCCTTTTCCCAATGCTTTTAAATAGTAATAGGAGTATGGCAAGTATACAGTACAGCATTCGGTAAAAACTGTATATGATGTTGTTTGCCGCTTATCATAAGAAAAGGTCTCTTAATTACATTAAATGTGGTACTAGAAAAACGTTTCTTTGCAACCATTGTTTTAATAATGGAGCACTGGATTCATTAAGAGGGTTTGGAAACTCATTAGGTCTTACAGTATAGGGGATTTGGTTTGAATACTCATGATGTTTTATCTCCTTTTCCCAATGCTTTTAAATAGTAATAGGAGTATGGCAAGTATACAGTACAGCATTCGGTAACAAATGTATATGATGTTGTTTGCCGCTTATCATAGGAAAAGGTCTCTTAATTACATTAAATGTGGTACTAGAAAAACGTTTCTTTGCAACCATTGTTTTAATAATGGAGCACTGGATTCATTAGGAGGGTTTGGAAACTCATTAGGTCTTACATTATAGGGGATTTGGTTTGAATACTCATGATGTTTTATCTCCTTTTCTCAATGCTTTTAAATAGTAATAGGAGTATGGCAAGTATACAGTACAGCATTCGGTAACAAATGCAAATGATGTTGTTTGCCGCTTGTCATAGGAAAAGGTCTCTTAATTACATTAAAAATGGTACTAGAAAAACGTTTCTTTTCAACCATTGTTTTAATAATGGAGCACTGGATTCATTAGGAGGGTTTAGAAACTCATTAGGTCTTACAGTATAGGGGATTTGGTTTGAATACTCATGATGATTTATCTTCTTTTCCCAATGCTTTTAAATAGTAATAGGAGTATGGCAAGTATACAGTACAGCATACGGTAACAAATGTGTATGATGTTGTTTGCCGCTTATCATAGGAAAAGGTCTCTTAATTACATTAAATGTGGTACTAGAAAGACGTTTCTTTGCAACCATTGTTTTAATAATGGAGCACTGGATTCATTAGGAGGGTTTGGAAACTCATTAGGTCTTACATTATAGGGGATTTGGTTTGAATACTCATGATGTTTTATCTCCTTTTCCCAATGCTTTTAAATAGTAATAGGAGTATGGCAAGTATACAGTACAGCATTCGGTAACAAATATATATGATGTTGTTTGCCGCTTATCATAGGAAAAGGTCTCTTAATTACATTAAATGTGGTACTAGAAAAACGTTTCTTTGCAACCATTTTTTTAATAATGGAGCACTGGATTCATTAGGAGGGTTTGGAAACTCATTAGGTCTTACAGTATAGAGGATTTGGTTTGAATACTCATGATGTTTTATCTCCTTTTCCCAATGCTTTTAAATAGTAATAGGAGTATGGCAAGTATACAATACAGCATTCGGTAACAAATGTATATGATGTTGTTTGCCGCTTATCATAGGAAAAGGTCTCTTAATTATATTAAATGTGGTACTAGAAAAACATTTCTTTGCAACCATTGTTTTAATAATGGAGCACTGGATTCATTAGGAGGGTTTGAAAACTCATTAGGTCTTACAGTATAGGGGATTTGGTTTGAATACTCATGATGTTTTATCTCCTTTTCCCAATGCTTTTAAATAGTAATAGGAGTATGGCAAGTATACAGTACAGCATTCGGTAAAAACTGTATATGATGTTGTTTGCCGCTTATCATAGGAAAAGGTCTCTTAATTACATTAAATGTGGTACTAGAAAAACGTTTCTTTGCAACCATTGTTTTAATAATGGAGCACTGGATTCATTAGGAGGGTTTGGAAACTCATTAGGTCTTACAGTATAGGGGATTTGTTTTGAATACTCATGATGTTTTATCTCCTTTTCCCAATGCTTTTAAATAGTAATAGGAGTATGGCAAGTATACAGTACAGCATTCCGTAACAAATGTATATGATGTTGTTTGCCGCTTATCATAGGAAAAGGTCTCTTAATTACATTAAATGTGGTACTAGAAAAACGTTTCTTTGCAACCATTGTTTTTCAATATTAAACTTACCCGATAATCATGTAGCTGTCAACTCCGTTGCCCGACAGAATTCTATGGAGGGATACGCCAGCTATCACAATACTAGAAGGGGGTGTATTTACCAGCGCCACCTGTGGCCAGGTACTCAAGTACTTCTTGTTGACACCTCCTCAATTTTTCCTCTGTCGTGCTTCCGGCAAGACGTTCTGGGATACGCTTATGTTCTTGGAGTATTTTCACGACTTTGGTGAAGTATTTCTCTTTGATTTCAGCTGTTGCTTTACTGGAAAACTTCTATATTAGCTTAGTTAGCTTTTGGAATTAATTTGATTAATTTTGGTGACGAGAGAGTATGAACTCTCGTTCACCTTTCAATGGCCGACCCTTCCCTTAGACGGAAGTGTTGGTGTCTAAGAGAGTATAGACTCTCTTTCTTAATTTTGCTTAACAAAGTTATAGATTTATTTTATATCTCTCCGCCTCTTATAGGCCTCTTCGATTAACTTCCTTTTATTATAAACTCATTAAAATTAATTTTTATATTTGTTTATATTCGACCTTCCTAATAGTAGGCGGTCTTTTACCGAAGTTAATAAACTTTGAGCCCGTCATTTCGGTTTTACCTGTTAACATATTATGCTATTTCCGCCACAGAGTTTGAAAGATTTTCTTTGACAGTCTCGTACTGTTTTCAAAGCTGAACTAACGTTTTGTTTTGTCTCTGCAGTTGTTGACGTTCAGAACGTTCAACTTGCACTCTATCGTTACGATAGAGAAAGAATGTTCACGGTTTCACGTTGCAGTAAGAGTAACCGTGTCTAGCGTTTTGTTCATTCTTTCTTAACTTAATGGTTTTGATCCTAATAAAGGAACTTTTCAGTTTTTTCCTTTAACAATAATATGTTTTAACGATATATATGATTGGGCTCTTCTCTCAGGTTCTAAGTCAAGAGAGAGAGAGAGAGAGAGAGAGAGATAGAGACGGAGGGAGAAAGAGGATAAACGTTTCATTCAAGCCTGCCAGGCGTACGAGTAACGTCATTATCGATTTTTGCTCTTCTCCCTAGTCTCTTTAGGGGAAGAAACTAAACGTTTCTAGAGTGATCTAGTGTTTAGTCTCTTTCCAACCACTGATTTATCTTTCATTAGATTTTTCTGTTACATTGTAATTCTGTTTTCGCAATTACTAACTTTGAGAAAGGATAGAATTGCGTATTTCAGGTACAAACCACTTAAGTTTCGAGTTCAGTGAAATAAGTGCAAACAGAAATCAAAGTGATAAGTGATTAGTGCGTGAGGGTACTTTTGTGCGCGCCAGTCGTCCTCCCAGTCCGGGACCTCTTGCAAGCTCCCAAGCCCAGGGGAGAAGCAATGTCGAAGGGCATAAGGGTTCAGCAGGCCTTGATCGGCGCACAGAAGTATTCTCGGTGGTTGTGGGCGTGTCTTACCGAGACCGTCACTCCCACCCGCAGACGATTGAGCCCTTATTTTGCTCGTCTGCAGAAGAGATTAGGGGAGAAAATAAAGGCAGAGTAACGCTGGTCTCAGGTCTCAAGACTTCTTAAACGTTAAGTCCAGACCTATGCCAGACGTACGAAGTTAAAGTTCACAACCCGAATGCAGTCGTTGGGTTAGCTCTGACTCTCCTAAGTCATCAGTTGATTACACTCCGACTAAGAGGAGTAAGGTTCTGCCACAACAGATCTCTGCTGTTAAGGCTTTACCTCAGCAGAACTTAGTGTCTGCCGACCCCAAGTTAACTCTACTGCAGTCCATGCAAGCACAGCTTTCGGACTTGATGAGTGAGTGTCGGGCTGAGAGTGTTGCTCCACCGCCTCCGCCTACACTCCCTCCTCCTACACTCGCTCCGCCTGATCACAGTACCATCTGCCAGGCGTATGATGTTGTGGACTCTACTACAGTCCATGCAAGCACAGCTTTCGGACTTGATGCGTGAGTGTCGTGCTGAGAGTGTTGCACCTCCTGCACCTGTGGTGCACCAACCTCCTGCACCCGTTCAGCCTGTGCTGCACCCGCCTGCACCGGTGGTGCACCAACCTCCTGCACCCGTTCAGCCTGTGCTGCACCCGCCTGCACCGGTGGTGCACCAACCTCCTGCACCCGTTCAGCCTATGCTGCACCCGCCTGCACCGGTGGTGCACCAACCTCCTGCACCCGTTCAGCCTGTGCTGCACCCGCCTGCACTCGCTGCACCCAGTCGCAGCTCCATCTGCCAGGCGTACGATGTTGAACCACTTTCGGAGTTTGCTGTTCACAGTGTTGTTCAGCCTCAGCCTTCTTTAAGGCAACCCTTGCTTTGGGATCAGGAGAGTTACACTCTTCCTCCTCCTCCCCTTGCTGCTCCTCCAGTGGTGCAACTCTCGGTTGGGGTACAACAACCTCTCCCCTCCGTGAGTCTGTCTGCTCAACCAGCGCTGCACCGAGTTCAACCCTCATCTAGGCAAGCTCATCTACACCATGCACTTGCGCCTCAGGAGCCTCAGCTTGCTAGAACTTTACCTTGTTCTGCGCAGCCTCAACCTTCTCATGCTCCACTCATCTCTCAGGAACAGGAACGGACTACTCCGCCTCCGTCCTCCGCTTAGCTGGTACAATCCTTGGGTGCAACTCTTGCTAGGAGTCAACCTCCTTCACCCTTGCACCTTCCTTCTGCTCCGTCTGTTGTTCAGCCTATGCAGTCTGAACCTCAGGTTTTCCCTCAAGTTGAGGAAACCTCTGTTGTTGTTCCAGCTCGTTCTGACTCTGCTGTTCAGCATTCCATGGTTTAAACCCCATGCAAGCATGCATTAAGCACTCTAGCACTGGTCATGGAATTTCTGAGAAATGTTAAACGCCATGCACACGCTCTGCTTTCCTTTCAGCAGGCTCTGCTTACAGCAGGCTCTACTTCCTACATGCTCAGCATTCAGCATGCTCTGCATTCAGCATGCTCTGCATACAACATGCTCTGCATACAGCATGCTCTGCATTCAGCATGCTCTGCATACAGCATACTCTGCATACATCATGCTCTGCATACCTTACCGCATGCTTCTCAACACATCTTGGGTTGTTGCCAACTCACTAGACTGTCAAGCAGTTTCATAACGTTGCCTTCTAGTCTGCTGCTTTGCACCAGTGAACCCTCACTCAGAGAACTTAACTTTTCTAGGATAAGGTCCCTGTAGATGAGAAAGTTCTTTTCTCCCTCCTTCTGATATTCCCTTGAGGACTCTGTCATTTGGAGGGAGCCTTTAGCTGCATAACCTCTTATGGACTTTTATTTAAGCATAACATGCTTACAGGGAAGGTAATGGTTACACTTCAGCCGCTAATCCCGTCTGTTACCACACCTGCTCCCATAGACCTTGAGCTGTGTTGCATGACATGCAGTCCAAGCTTAGTCCTTGTTAGAGGATTTTTTGTTTACGGAGTCAATGTGTCACGGGGAAGACGTTCAACAACCAACAGAAGGGACTTGTTGTGACGCAGTGGGCAACCTCAGCAACCCGTTAAGGAGTTGTCTGTACGACCCAGACAGTCTAGACAGATTCGGGTTGTCACTGTACTTCCTCGCTTGCCCATGATTGACAGTTTACAGACTGTGCAGCAGTATCATGATCTTGTGTCCGGCTCCGTCAGACGACTGGCTTTTAAGAGCTCCCTCAAGTCGTCGCTGTCTGGAGATTTTCAAATGGACTATGGATCTGACCAAGGAACTGGGCCTCCTGGTCAATTTTGAGGAGTCTCAGCTCGTTCCATCCCAGACCATTGTCTCCTTGGGTATGGATCTTCAGAGTCGAGCTTTTCGGACTTGTCCGTCGGCCCCAAGGATCTTCCAAGCCCTAGAATGCATCCAGAGCATGCTGAGAAGGAACCGATGCTTAGTCAGGCAGTGGATGAGTCTAACAGGGACACTTTCATCGCTGGCCCTGTTCATCGAGTTAGGGAGACTCCACCTCCGCCCCCTTCAGTATCATCTAGCTGCTCACTGGATAAAGGACATGACGCTAGAGACGGGCTCAGTTCCTGTTTCCGAAGAGATGAGGTCTACTCTAACGTGGTGGAAGAACAGCATTCTTCTCAAGGAAGGTCTACCATTGGCTGTTCAGTCCTCCGACCACCGTCTCTTCTCGGACGCATCGGACACGGGCTGGGGTGCGACACTGGACGGACAGGAATGCTCGGGAACATGGAATCAGGAGCAAAGGACACTTCACATCTATTGCAAGGAGTTGTTGGCAGTTCATTTGGCCTTGATAAACTTCAAGTCCCTCCAGCTTAACAAGGTGGTGGAGGTGAACTCCGACTACACCACAGCCTTGGCTTACATCTCCAAGCAGGGAGGGACTCATTCGAGGAAGTTGTTCGAGATCGCAAGGGACCTCCTCATTTGGTCAAAAGATCGAAAGCTCACGCTGGTAACGAGGCTCATTCAGGGCGATATGAATGTCATGGCAGATCGCCTCAGCCGGAAGGGTCAGGTCTTCCCCACAGAGTGGACCCTTCACAAGAATGTTTGCAGCAGACTTTGGGCCCTGTGGGATCAGCCAACCATAGATCTATTCGCTACCTCGATGACCAAGAGGCTCCTCTTGTATTGTTCTCCGATTCCAGACCCAGCAGCAGTTCGCGTGGATGCCTTTCTGCTGGATTGGTCCCATCTCAACCTGTATGCATTCCCGCCGTTCAAGATTGTCAACAGGGTACTTCAGAAGTTCGCCTCTCACAAAGGGACACGGCTGACGTTGGTTGCTCCCCTCTGGCCCGCGAGAGAATGTTTCACTGAGGTACTGCAATGGCTGGTCGACGTTCCCAGGACTCTTCCTCCTAGAGTGGACCTTCTGCGTCAACCTCACGTAAAGAAGGTACTCCCAACCTCCACGCTCTTCGTCTGACTGCCTTCAGACTATCGAAAGACTCTCAAGAGCTAGAGGCTTTTCGAAGGAGGCAGCCAGAGCGATTGCCAGAGCAAGGACGACATCCACTCTCAGAGTCTATCAGTCTTTATGGGAAGTCTTCCGAAGCTGGTGCAAGGCCAATGCAGTTTTTCCTCAACCAGTACCAATGTAACCCAGATTGCTGACTTCCTGTTACATCTAAGGAACGTAAGCTCCCTATCAGCTCCTACGATCAAGGGTTACAGAAGTTTGTTGGCAGCGGTTTTCCGCCACAGAGGCTTGGATCTTTCCTCCAACAAAGATCTACAGGACCTCCTTAGGTCTTTTGAGACCTCAAAGGAACGTCGGTTGTCCACTCCAGGCTGGAATCTAGACGTGGTCCTAAGGTTCCTAATGTCATCAGGATTTGAACCGCTCCAATCAGCCTCTTTTAAGGACCTCACATTAAAAAACTCTTTTCCTCGTGTGCTTAGCAACAGGTAAAAGAGTAAGTGAGATCCACGCCTTCAGCAGGAACATAGGTTTCACATCTGAAACGGCTACATGTTCCTTACAGCTCGGTTTTTTGGCTAAAAACGAGCTTCCTTCCCGTCCTTGGCCTAAGTCGTTCGAGATCCCAAGCCTGTCCAACATGGTGGGGAACGAACTGGAGAGAGTACTTTGCCCAGTTAGAGCTCTTAAGTACTATCTAAAGGTCAAAACCATTACGAGGACAATCAGAAGCCTTATGGTGTGCTATCAAGAAGCCTTCTCTACCAATGTCTAAGAACTCAGTTTCTTACTACATCAGGCTTCTGATTAGAGAAGCAAATTCTCATCTGAAGGAAGAAGACCTTGCTTTGCTGAAGGTAAGGACACATGAAGTGAGAGCTGTGGCTACTTCAGTGGCCTTCAAACAGAACCGTTCTCTGCAGAGTGTTATGGATGCAACCTATTGGAGAAACAAGTCAGTGTTCGCATCATTCTATCTCAAAGATGTCCAGTCTCTTTACGAGTACTGCTACACCCTGGGTCTATTCGTAGCAACGAATGCAGTAGTAGGCGAGGGCTCAGCCACTACATTCCCATAATCCCATAACTTTTTAACCTTTCTCTTGAATACTTTTTATGGGTTGTACGGTCGGCTAAGAAGCCTTCCACATCCTTGTTGATTTGGCGGGTGGTCAATTCTTTCTTGAGAAGCGCCAAGGTTAAAGGTTGTGATAAGGTCCTTTAGTATGGGTTGCAGCCCTGTATACTTTAGCACCTTTGAGTTGATTCAGCCTCCCAAGAGGAACGCTGCGCTCAGTAAGGAAGACGATCTTATTAAAGGCAGAGTAACGGTTCAAGTCGACTTCCTTACCAGGTACTTATTATTTCATTGTTATTGTGGATAACTGATTATATGAAATATGGGATACTTAGCTATCCTTTAATCTTGTACACTGGTTTTCACCCACCCCCCTGGGTGTGAATCAGCTACATGATTATCGGGTAAGTTTAATATTGAAAAATGTTATTTTTATTAATAAAATAAATTTTTGAATATACTTACCCGATAATCATGATTTAATCGACCCTCCCTTCCTCCCCATAGAGAACCAGTGGACCGAGGAATAATTGAGGAGGTGTCAACAAGAAGTACTTGAGTACCTGGCCACAGGTGGCGCTGGTAAATACACCCCCTTCTAGTATTGTGATAGCTGGCGTATCCCTCCATAGAATTCTGTCGGGCAACGGAGTTGACAGCTACATGATTATCGGGTAAGTATATTCAAAAATTTATTTTATTAATAAAAATAACATTTTTCAATATTAAACTTACCCGATAATCATGTAGCTGTCAACTCCGTTGCCCGACAGAATTCTACGGGAGGGATACGCCAGCTATCACTATACTAGAAGGGGGTGTACTCACCAGCGCCACCTGTGGCCAGGTACTGCAGTACTTCTTGTTGACACCACCTCAATTTTTCCTCTGTCGTGCTTCCGGCAAGACGTTCTGGGATACGCTTATAATTTTGGAGTATTGTTCACGGCTTTTGGTGAAGTATTTCTCTAAGATTTCGGCTTTCGCTATACTGGAAACTTCTCTATTAGCTTAGATAGCTTTTATTTGGTTTTGATTAATGGTTAACGATCTTTTTGCTTGATTTTTAATCCCCCTTGACTAACTCTTTGATTCAAGATGTCTGACCTTTCACAAGCCCCACCCCATAGACGATGTAGGTCTTGTAATAGGCGTATTCCGAAGCCCTCGGTTGATCCTCACACCGCTTGTTCTGACTGTAGGGAAAGACCCTGTCAGTTGGAAGATCGATGTGAGGAATGCGCCGGACTTTCAGAACTTGAATTTGTTCGATTCCTTAAATATTCAACCAAGTTAGAGAGAGAGAGAGTTAGGAGGAGTTCTTCTCGCTCTTCGCTTTTTTCCTCACCTCATGATCCTCAACCTTTTCCTCCCCCTGTAGTGGCTACCCCCGAACCTACTATTTGTGCTCAACCTGATATGTCCGATGTTTTGCGTGCCATTCAGGCTTTAGGTGACAAAGTGGAATCGGTGGTTAGTGACCATAAGTCTCTTATGGCAGAAGTCAAAGAACTTAAGGTCAAAAGTGCAGTGGGAGGTGATAGTGCCAGTGCTGTGCCAAGTGCTAGTGTCAGTGCGGTGCCAAGTGCTAGTGTCAGTGTCAGTGTTATGCGTGAGGGTACTTCTGTGCGTGCCAGTCGTCCTCCCAGTCCGGGACCTCTTGCAAGCTCCCAAGCCCAGGGGAGAAGCAATGTCGAAGGGCAAAAGGGTTCGGCAGGCCTTGATCGGCGCACAGAAGTATCCTCGGTGGTTGCGGGCGTGTCTTACAGAGACCGTCACTCCCACCCGCAGACGATTGAGCCCTTATTTTCCTCGTCTGCAGAAGAAATGTCGGGGAGAAAACGCTGGACTCAGGTCTCAAGACCTCTCAAACGCAAAGTCCAGACCTCAAGAGTTCTACAACCTGGTTGCAGTCATTGGATTAGCTCTGACTCTCCGCAGTCATCAGGTGACTGCACACCTCCTAAGAGAGGTAAGGTGATGCCGCAACAGACCTCATCTTCTGTTAAGGCTTTGCCTCAGCAGACCTTAGCGTCTGTTGACCCCAAGATGACTTTGCTGCAGTCCATGCAGTCACAGCTTGCGGTCTTAATGCGTGAGTTTCAGGCTGAGAAGGTTACACCTCCTCCTGCGAGCGCTCCGCCTCACCGCAGTCCAGTCTGCCAGGCGTACGAAGTTGAGGTTCCTCAGGCTACCTTACCGCGTTCTGAGTTGCCAGTTACCAGCGGTGTGCAGCAACCTCCGCCTTCCTTAAGGCAACCTCAGCAATGGGAGCAGGAGTCTTATGCCTTACTTCCTCCTCTTCCTCTTGCGGTTAAACCAGCGAGGCAACAACCTCTTGAGGTACGACAACCTCTTCCATCCATGAGCCAACCACCTCAGCACTCGCTGCAGCGACCTCAACCCTCCTCAAGGCGAGAGCCTCAACTCCTTAGGCTAGCACCTCAGGAACCTCAACTCGCGAGACAGGAACTGCGTTCTGCTCAGCCGCTACCTCAACTCTCGCAGCTTACACCTCAGGAACCTCAACTCGTTCCTCAGGAACCTGCTACTGCGCATCCGCAACCCTTACAGCAAGCGCAACTCTTGAGACAAGAAACTCATGCTAGGAGTCAGCCTCCTCAACCCATGCGCCTACCTTCCTCTACTCTTCTTGACCAGTCTTTGCAGCCTGAACCTCAGGTTTTAACTCAGCAACAGAGACTTGAGGATGAAACTACAAGTGTTTATGCACCCGCTAGGTCAGATTCTGCTGTTCAGCATACCGCTGTTACATTACCTCTCACTTCGCTACACTCTGGTGATGAGGTTTCTGAGGAGGAAGCTGCGCACCTGGATCCCTCTTCAGACGTGGAAGAACCCAAGTCTTCTCCTCTACCCATTGACTTTCGTAAGGTCCTGGCTCTTTTCAGAGAGGTATACCCGGACCATTTTGTTTCTGCTACCCCCCGCTCTCCTCCATCTGAGTTTTCGCTGGGCATGCAACCTGTTAAGTCAACTTATACTAAGCTCGTCTTTGCTAGGTCCTCTAAGAGAGCTTTAAGAATATTAGGGGAGTGGTTGCAGTCCAAACAGCAACTAGGGAAGACTTCCTTTATGTTCCCACCTACTAAGCTCACTTTTAAGGCGGGCGTATGGTATGCCACAGGAGAGGAACCAGGCTTGGGAGTCCCTGCCTCTGCCCAGGCTGACTTCTCAAGTTTGGTCGACTCTCCTCGTAGATCGGCAATGAGGCGCTCTAAGGTTTGCTGGACCTTTTCCGATTTAGACCACTTCTTAAAGGGTGTATTTCGTGCCTTTGAGATTTTCAATTTTCTAGACTGGTGCCTGGGGGCCTTGAGCAAGAAGACCTCCCCTGCGGACAAGGACTCAGCCATGCTTTTAATGTCCTGCATGGATAAAGCAATTCGGGATGGGTCTGGCGAGCTTGCATCAATGTTTGTTTCAGGAGTTCTTAAGAAAAGGGAGCAACTTTGCACCTTTCTTTCTTCCAGCATCACACCTTGTCAAAGGTCTCAACTCCTTTTTGCTCCGCTTTCTAAGTTCTTGTTCCCCGAAGAGCTTATCAAGGATTTGTCTGCGGCCATGATTCAGAAGGACACTCATGATCTTGTGGCCTCTTCAGCTCGTAAGGCTAAGGTTGCTCCCTCAGTTCCCAGGACTTACCGCACCCCAGTGGCTGATACTCCTGCTACAAGGTTTATTCTGCCCTTTCGTGGCAGAGCCCCCAGCCGAGGAAGCTCCCGTCCAGACTCTTCCAGGAGCAGGTCTAGGAAAGGTCCCAAGACTTCAAAAGGCAAACACTGACTCTCCTCCTCTCCAGACAGCAGTAGGAGCCAGACTCAAGACCTTCTGGCAAGCTTGGGAAAGAAGAGGTGCAGACGCCCAGTCTGTCAGGTGGCTCAGGGAGGGTTACAGGATACCATTCTGCCACAAACCCCCTCTTACCACTTCTCCCATCAACCTCTCTCCCAACTACAAGGAAAAGGACAAGAGGCTAGCGTTACACCAGGAGGTGTCGCTCCTGTTACAGAAGAAGGCAGTGGTTATAGTCCGGGACCATCAATCCCCGGGCTTCTACAACCGTCTCTTTCTGGTGGCCAAGAAGACAGGAGGTTGGAGACCGGTGCTGGACGTCACCGCGCTCAATGCTTATGTCACCACGCAGACGTTCACTATGGAGACGACGAAGTCGGTCCTAGCAGCGGTCAGGCAGGAGGACTGGATGGTCTCGTTGGATCTGAAAGACGCTTACTTTCACGTTCCTATTCATCCAGACTCCCAACCTTTCCTGAGATTCGTTTTTGGAAAGGTTGTGTACCAATTCCAAGCCCTGTGTTTTGGCCTAAGCACAGCTCCTATGGTGTTTACGCATCTGATGAGGAATATTGCAAAATTCCTCCACTTATCGGACATCAGAGCCTCCCTTTATTTAGACGACTGGCTGTTGAGAGCCTCCACGAGTCGTCGCTGTCTGGAGAGTCTCAACTGGACTTTGGACTTGATCAAGGAACTGGGTATGTTAGTCAACTTAGAAAAGTCCCAGCTCATTCCCTCCCAATCCATAGTTTACCTGGGAATGGAGATTCGGAGTCAGGATTTTCGGGCTTTTCCATCGGCCCCAAGGATAAGCCAAGCCCTAGATTGCATCCTGAGCATGCTGAAGAGGAACAGTTGCTCGGTGAGACAGTGGATGAGTCTCACAGGGACCCTGTCATCGTTAGCCCAGTTCGTCGAGTTAGGGAGACTCCACCTCCACCCTCTCCAATTCCATCTAGCAGCTCATTGGGACAAGGATTTGACGCTCGAAGCAGTCTCTATCCCTGTCACCAAAGAGATGAAGACCACTCTCTTGTGGTGGAAGACCAACCTCCTTCTCAAGGAGGGCCTATCGTTAGCGATTCAGACCCCCAATCTTCATCTCTTCTCGGATGCATCAGACTCGGGCTGGGGCGCGACCTTGAACGGACAGGAATGCTCGGGAACGTGGAACAGGGAACAGGAAACGCTCCACATCAACTGCAAGGAGCTACTGGCAGTTCATTTGGCCCTAATGAACTTCAAGTCCCTCCTGCTAGGCAAGGTGGTGGAGGTGAACTCCGACAACACCACAGCCTTGGCTTACATCTCCAAGCAGGGAGGGACCCATTCGAGGAACCTGTACGAGATAGCAAGGGACCTCCTCATTTGGTCAAGAAGTCTAACCCTCACTCTAGTAACGAGGTTCATTCAGGGCAACATGAACGTCTCAGCAGATCGCCTAAGCAGAAAAGATCAAGTCATCCCCACGGAATGGACCCTTCACAAGAGCGTGTGCAACAGACTTTGGACCTTGTGGGGTCAGCCTACGATAGATCTGTTTGCCACCTCCATGACCAAGAGGCTTCCTTTGTACTGTTCCCCAGTTCCAGACCCAGCAGCAGTTCATGTGGAGGCTTTTCTGCTGAATTGGTCCCATCTCGACCTTTACGCATTCCCACCGTTCAAGATCATCAACAGAGTCATTCAGAAGTTCGTCTCGCACGAAGGGACACGGCTGACGCTGGTTGCTCCCCTTTGGCCTGCAAGAGAATGGTTCACAGAGGTACTACAATGGCTGGTCGACGTCCCCAGGACTCTCCCTCTAAGAGTGGACCTTCTACGTCAACCTCACGTAGACAAGGTGCACCCAAACCTCCACGCTCTTCGTCTGACTGCCTTCAGACTGTCGAAAGATTCGCTAGAGCTAGAGGCTTTTCGAAGGAGGCAGCCAGTGCGATTGCCAGAGCAAGGAGGGTATCCACTCGTAGAGTCTACCAATCCAAGTGGGAAGTCTTCCGAAGCTGGTGTAGAGCCAATGCAGTTTCCTCTACCAATACCTCTGTAACTCAAATAGCTGACTTCCTATTACATCTAAGGAATGAGAGATCCCTTTCGGCTCCTACGATTAAAGGGTACAGAAGTATGTTGGCTTCAGTTCTCCGCCACAGAGGTTTGGACCTTTCTTCCAACAAGGACCTTCAAGACATCCTTAAGTCTTTTGAGACTTCTAAAGAACGTCGTTTACCCACTCCAGGCTGGAATCTAGACGTAGTCTTAAGGTTCCTTATGTCTCCTAGGTTCGAACCTCTCCAGTCAGCTTCCTTCAAGGACCTTACCCTCAAGACTCTTTTCCTCGTCTGCCTTGCAACAGCTAAAAGAGTCAGTGAGGTTCATGCCTTCAGCAAGAACATTGGGTTCACATCCGAATCTGCAACATGTTCTTTACAGCTCGGATTTTTAGCTAAGAATGAACTTCCTTCACGTCCTTGGACTAGATCGTTTGAAATTCCTAGCCTTTCCAACATGGTGGGTAACGAGCTAGAAAGAGTTCTTTGCCCTGTCAGAGCTCTGAAATATTATCTTAATAGGTCAAAACCTATACGAGGACAGTCAGAAGCCTTATGGTGTGCAATCAAGAAACCTTCGATGCCCATGTCCAAAAACGGAGTTTTGTTTTATATAAGGCTTCTGATTAGAGAAGCCCATTCTCACATGAAGGATGAAGACCTTGCTTTGCTGAAGGTAAGGACCCACGAAGTGAGAGCCGTAGCCACTTCGATGGCCTTTAATAAGAACCGTTCTCTGCAGAGCATTATGGATGCAACTTATTGGAGGAGCAAGTCAGTGTTTGCATCATTTTATCTTAAAGATGTCCAGTCTCTTTACGAGAACTGCTACACCCTGGGACCATTCGTAGCAGCGAGTGCAGTAGTAGGTGAGGGCTCAGCCACTACATTCCCTTAATCCCATAACCTTTTTTAACCTTTCTCTTGAATGCTTTTATTGTTGTTTTTTGGGTTGTTACGGTAGGCTAAGAAGCCTTCCGCATCCTTTTTTGATTTGGCGGGTGGTCAATTCATTCTTGAGAAGCGCCTGGGTTAGAGGTTGTGTAGAGGTCCTTTAGTATGGGTTGCCGCCCTGTATACTTTAGCACCTTAGAGTTGATTCAGCCTCCTAAGAGGAACGCTGCGCTCAGTAAGGAAGACGAACTTATTAAAGGCAGAGTAACGGTTCAAGTCGACTTCCTTACCAGGTACTTATTATTTCATTGTTATTCTGAAATAACTGATTATATGAAATACGGGATACTTAGCTATCCTTTACTCATGTACACTGGTTTTCACCCACCCCCCTGGGTGTGAATCAGCTACATGATTATCGGGTAAGTTTAATTATATTAAATGTGGTACTAGAAAAACATTTCTTTGCAACCATTGTTTTAATAATGGAGCACTGGATTCATTAGGAGGGTTTGAAAACTCATTAGGTCTTACAGTATAGGGGATTTGGTTTGAATACTCATGATGTTTTATCTCCTTTTCCCAATGCTTTTAAATAGTAAGAGGAGTATGGCAAGTATACAGTACAGCATTCGGTAAAAACTGTATATGATGTTGTTTGCCGCTTATCATAGGAAAAGGTCTCTTAATTACATTAAATGTGGTACTAGAAAAACGTTTCTTTGCAACCATTGTTTTAATAATGGAGCACTGGATTCATTAGGAGGGTTTGGAAACTCATTAGGTCTTACATTATAGGGGATTTGGTTTGAATACTCATGATGTTTTATCTCCTTTTCCCAATGCTTTTAAATAGTAATAGGAGTATGGCAAGTATACAGTACAGCATTCGGTAACAAATGTATATGATGTTGTTTGCCGCTTATCATAGGAGAGGTCTCTTAATTACATTAAATGTGGTACTAGAAAAACGTTTCTTTGCAACCATTGTTTTAATAATGGAGCACTGGATTCATTAGGAGGGTTTGGAAACTCATTAGGTCTTACAGTATAGGGGATTTGGTTTGAATACTCATGATGTTTCATCTCCTTTTCCCAATGCTTTTAAATAGTAATAGGAGTATGGCAAGTATACAGTACAGCATTCGGTAACAAATGTGTATGATGTTGTTTGCCGCTTATCATAGGAAAAGGTCTCTTAATTACATTAAATGTGGTATTAGAAAGACGTTTCTTTGCAACCATTGTTTTAATAATGGAGCACTGGATTCATTAGGAGGGTTTGGAAACTCATTAGGTCTTACAGTATAGGGGATTTGGTTTGAAAACTCATGATGTTTTATCTCCTTTTCCCAATGCTTTTAAATAGTAATAGGAGTATGGCAAGTATACAGTACAGCATTCGGTAACAAATGTATATGATGTTGTTTGCCGCTTATCATAGGAAAAGGTCTCTTAATTACATTAAATGTGGTACTAGAAAAACGTTTCTTTGCAACCATTGTTTTAATAATGGAGCACTGGATTCATTAGGAGGGTTTGGAAACTCATTAGGTCTTACAGTATAGAGGATTTGGTTTGAAAACTCATGATGTTTTATCTCCTTTTCCCAATGCTTTTAAATAGTAATAGGAGTATGGCAAGTATACAGTACAGCATTCGGTAACAAATGTATATGATGTTGTTTGCCGCTTATCATAGGAAAAGGTCTCTTAATTACATTAAATGTGGTACTAGAAAAACGTTTCTTTGCAACCATTGTTTTAATTATGGAGCACTGGATTCATTAGGAGGGTTTGGAAACTCATTAGGTCTTACAGTATAGGGGATTTGGTTTGAATACTCATGATGTTTTATCTCCTTTTCCCAATGCTTTTAAATAGTAATAGGAGTATGGCAAGTATACAGTACAGCAT
The DNA here is from genome assembly GCF_036898095.1 of Palaemon carinicauda. Lineage (NCBI taxonomy): Eukaryota > Metazoa > Arthropoda > Malacostraca > Decapoda > Palaemonidae > Palaemon > Palaemon carinicauda. The sequence continues at coordinate 11,648,305 of NC_090734.1, forward strand.
TCGGTAAAAACTGTATATGATGTTGTTTGCCGCTTATCATATGAAAAGGTCTCTTAATTACATTAAATGTGGTACTAGAAAAACGTTTCTTTGCAACCATTGTTTTAATAATGGAGCACTGGATTCATTAGGAGGGTTTGGAAACTCATTAGGTCTTACAGTATAGGGGATTTGGTTTGAATACTCATGATGTTTTATCTCCTTTTCCCAATGCTTTTAAATAGTAATAGGAGTATGGCAAGTATACAGTACAGCATTCGGTAACAAATGTATATGATGTTGTTTGCCGCTTATCATAGGAAAAGGTCTCTTAATTACATTAAATATGGTACTAGAAAAACGTTTCTTTGCAACCATTGTTTTAATAATGGAGCACTGGATTCATTAGGAGGGTTTGGCAACTCATTAGGTCTTACAGTATAGGGGATTTGGTTTGAATACTCATGATGTTTTATCTCCTTTTCCCAATGCTTTTAAATAGTAATAGGAGTATGGCAAGTATACAGTACAGCATTCGGTAACAAATATGTATGATGTTATTTGCCGCTTATCATAGGAAAAGGTCTCTTAATTACATTAAATGTGGTACTAGAAAAACGTTTCTTTGCAACCATTGTTTTGATAATGGAGCACTGCATTCATTAGGAGGTTTTGGCAACTCATTAGGTCTTACAGTATAGGGGATTTGGTTTGAATACTCATGATGTTTTATCTCCTTTTCCCAATGCTTTTAAATAGTAATAGGAGTATGGCAAGTATACAGTACAGCATTCGGTAACAAATATGTATGATGTTGTTTGCCGCTTATCATAGGAAAAGGTCTCTTAATTACATTAAATGTGATATTAGAAAAACGTTTCTTTGCAACCATTGTTTTAATAATGGAGCACTGGATTCATTAGGAGGGTTTGGAAACTCATTAGGTCTTACAGTATAGGGAATTTGGTTTGAATACTCATGATGTTTTATCTCCTTTTCCCAATGCTTTTAAATAATAATAGGAGTATGGCAAGTATACAGTACAGAATTCGGTAACAAATGTATGTGATGTTGTTTGCCGCTTATCATAGGAAGAGGTCTCTTAATTACATTAAATGTGGTACTAGAAAAACGTTTCTTTGCAACCATTGTTTTAATAATGGAGCACTGGATTCATTAGGAGGGTTTGGAAACTCATTAGGTCTTACAGTATAGGGGATTTGGTTTGAATACTCATGATGTTTCATCTCCTTTTCCCAATATTTTAAAATAGTAAAAGGAGTATGGCAAGTATACAGTACAACATTCGGTAACAAATGTATATGATGTTGTTTGCCGCTTATCATAGGAAAAGGTCTCTTAATTACATTAAATGTGGTACTAGAAAAACATTTCTTTGCAACCATTGTTTTAATAATGGAGCACTGGATTCATTAGGAGGGTTTGAAAACTCATTAGGTCTTACAGTATAGGGGATTTGGTTTGAATACTCATGATGTTTTATCTCCTTTTCCCAATGCTTTTAAATAGTAAGAGGAGTATGGCAAGTATACAGTACAGCATTCGGTAAAAACTGTATATGATGTTGTTTGCCGCTTATCATAGGAAAAGGTCTCTTAATTACATTAAATGTGGTACTAGAAAAACGTTTCTTTGCAACCATTGTTTTAATAATGGAGCACTGGATTCATTAGGAGGGTTTGGAAACTCATTAGGTCTTACATTATAGGGGATTTGGTTTGAATACTCATGATGTTTTATCTCCTTTTCCCAATGCTTTTAAATAGTAATAGGAGTATGGCAAGTATACAGTACAGCATTCGGTAACAAATGTATATGATGTTGTTTGCCGCTTATCATAGGAGAGGTCTCTTAATTACATTAAATGTGGTACTAGAAAAACGTTTCTTTGCAACCATTGTTTTAATAATGGAGCACTGGATTCATTAGGAGGGTTTGGAAACTCATTAGGTCTTACAGTATAGGGGATTTGGTTTGAATACTCATGATGTTTCATCTCCTTTTCCCAATGCTTTTAAATAGTAATAGGAGTATGGCAAGTATACAGTACAGCATTCGGTAACAAATGTGTATGATGTTGTTTGCCGCTTATCATAGGAAAAGGTCTCTTAATTACATTAAATGTGGTATTAGAAAGACGTTTCTTTGCAACCATTGTTTTAATAATGGAGCACTGGATTCATTAGGAGGGTTTGGAAACTCATTAGGTCTTACAGTATAGGGGATTTGGTTTGAAAACTCATGATGTTTTATCTCCTTTTCCCAATGCTTTTAAATAGTAATAGGAGTATGGCAAGTATACAGTACAGCATTCGGTAACAAATGTATATGATGTTGTTTGCCGCTTATCATAGGAAAAGGTCTCTTAATTACATTAAATGTGGTACTAGAAAAACGTTTCTTTGCAACCATTGTTTTAATAATGGAGCACTGGATTCATTAGGAGGGTTTGGAAACTCATTAGGTCTTACAGTATAGAGGATTTGGTTTGAAAACTCATGATGTTTTATCTCCTTTTCCCAATGCTTTTAAATAGTAATAGGAGTATGGCAAGTATACAGTACAGCATTCGGTAACAAATGTATATGATGTTGTTTGCCGCTTATCATAGGAAAAGGTCTCTTAATTACATTAAATGTGGTACTAGAAAAACGTTTCTTTGCAACCATTGTTTTAATTATGGAGCACTGGATTCATTAGGAGGGTTTGGAAACTCATTAGGTCTTACAGTATAGGGGATTTGGTTTGAATACTCATGATGTTTTATCTCCTTTTCCCAATGCTTTTAAATAGTAATAGGAGTATGGCAAGTATACAGTACAGCATTCGGTAAAAACTGTATATGATGTTGTTTGCCGCTTATCATATGAAAAGGTCTCTTAATTACATTAAATGTGGTACTAGAAAAACGTTTCTTTGCAACCATTGTTTTAATAATGGAGCACTGGATTCATTAGGAGGGTTTGGAAACTCATTAGGTCTTACAGTATAGGGGATTTGGTTTGAATACTCATGATGTTTTATCTCCTTTTCCCAATGCTTTTAAATAGTAATAGGAGTATGGCAAGTATACAGTACAGCATTCGGTAACAAATGTATATGATGTTGTTTGCCGCTTATCATAGGAAAAGGTCTCTTAATTACATTAAATATGGTACTAGAAAAACGTTTCTTTGCAACCATTGTTTTAATAATGGAGCACTGGATTCATTAGGAGGGTTTGGCAACTCATTAGGTGTTACAGTATAGGGGATTTTGTTTGAATACTCATGATGTTTTATCTCCTTTTCCCAATGCTTTTAAATAGTAATAGGAGTATGGCAAGTATACAGTACAGCATTCGGTAACAAATATGTATGATGTTATTTGCCGCTTATCATAGGAAAAGGTCTCTTAATTACATTAAATGTGGTACTAGAAAAACGTTTCTTTGCAACCATTGTTTTGATAATGGAGCACTGCATTCATTAGGAGGTTTTGGCAACTCATTAGGTCTTACAGTATAGGGGATTTGGTTTGAATACTCATGATGTTTTATCTCCTTTTCCCAATGCTTTTAAATAGTAATAGGAGTATGGCAAGTATACAGTACAGCATTCGGTAACAAATATGTATGATGTTGTTTGCCGCTTATCATAGGAAAAGGTCTCTTAATTACATTAAATGTGATATTAGAAAAACGTTTCTTTGCAACCATTGTTTTAATAATGGAGCACTGGATTCATTAGGAGGGTTTGGAAACTCATTAGGTCTTACAGTATAGGGAATTTGGTTTGAATACTCATGATGTTTTATCTCCTTTTCCCAATGCTTTTAAATAATAATAGGAGTATGGCAAGTATACAGTACAGAATTCGGTAACAAATGTATGTGATGTTGTTTGCCGCTTATCATAGGAAGAGGTCTCTTAATTACATTAAATGTGGTACTAGAAAAACGTTTCTTTGCAACCATTGTTTTAATAATGGAGCACTGGATTCATTAGGAGGGTTTGGAAACTCATTAGGTCTTACAGTATAGGGGATTTGGTTTGAATACTCATGATGTTTCATCTCCTTTTCCCAATATTTTAAAATAGTAAAAGGAGTATGGCAAGTATACAGTACAACATTCGGTAACAAATGTATATGATGTTGTTTGCCGCTTATCATAGGAAAAGGTCTCTTAATTACATTAAATGTGGTACTAGAAAAACGTTTCTTTGAAACCATTGTTTTTATAATGGAGCACTGGATTCATTTGGAGGGTTTGGAAACTCATTAGGTCTTACAGTATAGGGGATTTGGTTTGAATACTCATGATGTTTTATCTCCTTTTCCCAATGCTTTTAAATAGTAATAGGAGTATGGCAAGTATACAGTACAGCATTCGGTAACAAATGTATATGATGTTGTTTGCCGCTTATCATAGGAAAAGGTCTCTTAATTACATTAAATGTGGTACTAGAAAAACGTTTCTTTGCAACCATTGTTTTAATTATGGAGCACTGGATTCATTAGGAGGGTTTGGAAACTCATTAGGTCTTACAGTATAGGGGATTTGGTTTGAATACTCATGATGTTTTATCTCCTTTTCCCAATGATTTTAAATAGTAATAGGAGTATGGCAAGTATACAGTACAGCATTCGGTAACAAATGTATATGATGTTGTTTGCCGCTTATCATAGGAAAAGGTCTCTTAATTACATTAAATGTGGTACTAGAAAAACGTTTCTTTGCAACCATTGTTTTAATAATGGAGCACTGGATTCATTAAGAGGGTTTGGAAACTCATTAGGTCTTACAGTATAGGGGATTTGGTTTGAATACTCAGTATGTTCTATCTCCTTTTCCCAATGCTTTTAAATAGTAATAGGAGTATGGCAAGTATACAGTACAACATTCGGTAACAAATGTATATGATGTTGTTTGCAGCTTATCATAGGAAAAGGTCTCTTAATTACATTAAATGTGGTACTAGAAAAACGTTTCTTTGCAACCATTGTTTTAATAATCGAGCACTGGATTTATTAGGAGGGTTTGGAAACTCATTAGGTCTCACATTATATGGGATTTGGTTTGAATACTCATGATGTTTTATCTCCTTTTCTCAATGCTTTTAAATGGTAATAGGAGTATGGCAAGTATACAGTACAGCATTCGGTAACAAATGTATATGATGTTGTTTGCAGCTTATCATAGGAAAAGGTCTCTTAATTACATTAAAAATGGTACTAGAAAAACGTTTCTTTGCAACCATTGTTTTAATAATGGAGCACTTGATTCATTAGGAAGGTTTAGAAACTCATTAGGTCTTACAGTATAGGGGATTTGGTTTGAATACTCATGATTTTTTATCTCCTTTTCCCAATGCTTTTAAATAGTAATAGGAGTATGGCAAGTATACAGTACAGCATTCGGTAACAAATGTATATGATGTTGTTTGCCGCTTATCATAGGAAAAGGTCTCTTAATTACATTAAATGTGGTACTAGAAAAACGTTTCTTTGCAACTATTGTTTTGATAATGGAGCACTGGATTTATTAGGAGAGTTTGGAAACTCATTAGGTCTTACAGTATAGGGGATTTGGTTTGAATACTCATGATGTTCTATCACCTTTTCCCAATGCTTTTAAATAGTAATAGGAGTATGGCAAGTATACAGTACAGCATTCGGTAACAAATGTATATGATGTTGTTTGCCGCTTATCAAAGGAAAAGGTCTCTCAATTACATCAAATGTGGTACTAGAAAAACGTTTTTGGGCTCAAGCCATGTCGTCCTGATGGAAGTTCCTTAAAGGCAGCTTCCTAGGGTATATTACAACTACCGCGATATTCCCAGAGAATTTACCTTCAGGTACCCAGAATTCTAACTCCTGGAGCGAGTATCCCTAAAAAAGACCTTAGGGATATCGTAAATATCAGTGTACGTATTCTTGACACGCCTCATAGCAATCTATACCCCGAATAGAGTTAACACTTCGTAGGGGTCAAATGGCAAGAAAACGAAAACGATAAGAAAGGGGGGAGCCGTTCGTAAGGCATCTCTCCTCCTCGTTTTGAAAGCGTGCCCTGCGCCGCTCGCGGCGCCATCTGTATTCCTTTTTGCGTAGCTCTACGACTCGGTGTTTTGTTCCCTGTTTTCTACCAAATCTTGGAAGTTCTTGTGTTATAATGCTTTCTCAAACTTCTTCGGCCTCGGATAAGTTGAGTACTATTTCTTTTATGTGTAAATGTAGGCTTTTGGTTAAAATTAAAGTAATTGAAAGAGTTATCTTTGATACAAGAGCTGTTGCCTGCTGGAGGCATCATGGATGCTGTCGCTCGCTAGAATAGGATTTATTTGTTAGCAAGAGCGACGTTCCCAGCCCCTTTGCGTTTAAATATTAGCTAATTAGCTTATTTAGGAATTCTGTTATGATGCGTTAGTAGTGTGCCTGGCGAAGTTTTGCCTAGGCTGCCAACACTAGTCTTCGTAGGCTAGCGGTTGGCCTATATACTTCCTGCATGATAATTAGTCTTCCAAGTGTGATTTTATTGTTTTAAGCGTTAGGCAACGTTATACATATAAGCCCTTTTCGAGTACCTTCCAAGATAGTATTGGTGTGAGTTTCGGTGAATTAGGTAATCGATTCTCTTAGTGCCTAGGCTAGGTTGTCTTAGGTCATTATAATATTATCTGTTTCCCCGTTTGCTCCCTTCTCTTCGGGGAAGGGGCAAACCCTTTCCCTCTGTTTAAGCCCTAGGCTTAACTCTAGTGGTTTGTTTGAATTAATTTTCAAATATATCTATGCTGGAGTAGTACTGTACCTTCCCGTTCCATCTGAATTGGTTCAGAGGGGGACAGTACAACAGTGTTTAGTCTGAGTCCGGGTTGGTCTAGCATGGGGCAGAGTCTCCCTTGCTGATTGACACGGGCATAAGGGGTTTATTCCCCTTGGTCCACCGTGTTGGGTTCCAGTAGTGAACCCTTCGCTCGGTGACCCCTCAGACTTGTCCTCTTGCCGTTCCGGATTCGGGATATGTTCCCTTTTCTGGAATAGCAATTCCTTCCTTGCCGTGGTTTTAGGGAGGCAGCCAGTAGTGCCGGCCTCCCCCTCGGGTCTTTCTCTGGCTGAGATGAGCTGTCTTAGTTGGGAATGACCCTTAACCAAGGCAAGGTTGGATAGGACCCTCTGTCCTTCCCTTCTATTTTCCGTTCCTTTGTGTCAGTCGTCCGCATCCGTACCTAGCCTAGGTTAGGATGGGGAACTGACGTGGTCCCCTGTCGGCCGGCAGAGTGTGCCGACCGGCAGAGACCCTTCCTTCGAGAGCTGCCCGGTCCTTTCTTGGTCCCTCCATCGCTGCCGTCTGTAGATTCAGAAAGCAGCGGTTAGGAAGCCTGACTTAGTGTCTCCCCTTCCTTTCGGCACTCTTTCGGGTGCCGGGCACAGAGGCTCATAGCCTCTTAGCCCGGCACTCATTCTGTTGTCTTCGTATGTGTTGTCCTTGCCGTCTGCCGGCCTACAGGCCGGCCGTCGGTGGGGAGGGGTGTTCTCCAGTTCTCTTGCTGTCGGTCGGCGATGGTTATATACCTTTGCCGGCCGGTCTCTTGCTCACCTGTCGGCCACTACAAGTGGGGCCGGCAGCCGAGCGCTGCCTGGTGTGGAGGCCAGCCGGCGAGGTTTGCTTACTGCTGCCGGCCGGCCTGCTACACTGCCCGGTTAGCCGGCCACTAAGAATGATGACCGGCAACGCTGTGCAAACCGGGTGGCTGCGGACCGGCAACCACTGCCGGCCGGTTCAGGCATGGGATCTGGAGTTCTCCCCAATAGGGGTGATCTGATGTTGTATACTTGAGATCTACCTTTCGAAAAACGGGGGGGGGGGTTGCTGACCGGCAATAGCCGGCCGGCACACCACCCTCAGGTACTGTATCAGTCCTTTCTTTGGTGGTGTATTCAACCAAGGGAGTCCATGATATAGTAGGTTAAAACACTGTCTTTCTATCTTACTTGTGTTACTTGTGCAATCACTTGGTGTCGCCTTACAAGTATAAAAGAGAATTCTTTTCATCCCTGGCCGGAATGGTAAAAATTTACCTTAGGTGTGAGCTACACCTAATTTCCTTTGGAAATATGCTCTCTGGTTATTCTAGTAAAGACTAACTATGTGACTTTGGCGGGTGGGCTTCCACAGGTGTTTGTGTAGGTTTCACAAGTAGGTGTCTTTCCCTTATTCTTGGTGAATACTCATTTGTTACATGTGAATTGAAATTCACTTGATATTCATGGAAATTTTTCTTCTTTTACAGGAGGAGCATCCGAAGTGTGATAGTGTCTTCTGCAATGTCCGCAGTAAGAACTTTTGCGGACATGTCTCGTGTAGGAGGCACGTGGCTTGCGCAGCCTCCAGTAATGACCATCGTTACTGGGATCTGCAGGTATGTGCTGTATGTACTAACCTGCTATCAGAGGCTTTTGAATCCCCTAGGTCGGCGGAGTCAAGAGATGCAGCGAGGGAGAAGCTTCGCTTATGGGTAAGGGGTTTTCAGAAAAACACCACTGGACCTTATCTTCCTAATGAGATGATGAGGGCATACCTTTTTCCCAAGGCTTCCACTGATGCTGTTGTTCCCCAGCCTCGGCCGGAGATCCCTCTCGTCCAGATCCCAGTGGAGGAGGATGTCGCTGATGCCATGCAGGACATCCAGCTGGACGACAAGATGTCTGACTTGTCCGATTGTGCGGAACAGGATCTCCTCGCCGAAGGCGAGGAGGAGGATCGAGATCCTATTGCCGTGGAGGAAGAGGTTCCCGTATCTTCAGACGTGCCGGTTCAGGTCCCTGAACCTATCCCCTCTACCTCGTCCGCTCTTCCAGCAGAGCTAGGACAGGCTCTCTCTTCCATCGTTGGTATGATCCAACAGATGCAGAGGGAGAATAATCAGAAGGCCGCTACTTTGGAGCTCCAGATGCAGAAGATCACAGCATCACGTGGACCTCCAAAGAAGCTCAACGTGAAGGACCTTCCTCTGTGCTCGGATGCCAACCCGTGGAGATATGCCGAGCACATGCCGATGACGATTGGGAAGATCGTCATGTCGGAGAAACTGGGCTCAATCCCCCTTGAGGAGGTGGAATTCTGGCCCAGTAGAGGGGCCTACCCGGACTGTTATGTCCGTTTGAAGAAGGAGCCGGCTTCGAAGGAGGAGACGGAACCAAAGGAGGTGATTATCCTGGATCACTCCAAGGCTCAAGCCACTTTAAATGCTGCATTGAAGGTGTCCAGAAAGTTACGAATATAATTCGTAACTTTTCATTTTTGTTTGTACTAACTTTGTATTTTGACTCAAAGGGAGTAGGTGGTTGTTTGATAGTTTTAAGTTGGTATTGAATTAGCTTGTTTTTCATTTTAACCCACTTCCATTGGTTCCCTTATTACCTTGTTATAACTATACAAGCCGATATGGTTATGTACTGTAAGACAGAAGCAGAGACATCTCTCCGTCGGCAGTATGGCAGCAACTCCTCCTCTAAGCCTTCTGTGAAATTATTAATCTTCGTTTTTCAAGTGTTTTTCGCAGATGTGTTTCTTCATCAATAATTATACAGTGAGGAATATGTACAATATGTGGATGTTGTAAAAACCCCACTGGACCACTGGATATCTTCTTCTATTAGTTTACCACGACCATGTGCCACGTAGAGACGTATACAGTTCTGAAGTCCTCGTCCTCGAGTTATGGCCAAGGGTTATTGTGATGTATTCAGCATCGATATGTGTGATTGAGCCCAAGTGGAGTCCTAGCTTGATGTGTCGAAAAATTGGCTCCTTTGTCTGCAACGTGCTCTTGTGGTGAATGCCGTCGTCACTTCCACTTATATGCCTCTCTGGACAATAACAGGTATGGGGTTCAACTGAAGGAAGCGGGTTTTAGTTCGATTCCTTGTTATTGCCAGCACTTTCATTTATATTTAAGTAAAGGTCTTGCTAAATCCTTAATTATTAAATAACTATTCTTGGTCCTTTTGAGTCAATTTACTCATAAAATTTCCAGGTTATTTGTGTCCAAGGTTGCATTTATGTTTATGGCTTTGGTTAAATTTTATTTGTGCGAAGCCCTGTAAAAGTTTTGCAGCTTAATTTTGAATAATTCTGGGGAAATTTAATTTGACTTGCTGTTTCCATGTCACTAATAGTGATATTGTTCATATTTTTAGGACAGAGTGGTTACGAGCTAAACATATTCACTGAATAGGACTTTCTCGCTTCGCCTACGTTTGGATGAGGTCCTTTCGTCAACAGGAATTCTATTTAATTATAAACCGGTCTAACATACGAATGTACTATTTGGCTTGCCACCTTCAGCGTGTTTATTGTTAATTGTAAGGTGTTAATAATTATATTAATTTGTGTGTTTAAGGCTGTTTAAATTACTTTCCTAAGTATTTGTTTAAGTGAATAAGTATATATATAAAGTTTAGTTCATGGCGACCGTGACAGGATTTTTAGCGAGAAGGTGGCAAGTGTTGACGGTCAGGTATAGCTCGTTGCGGGGGTTTCCAGTGGTCCAGTAATTTTACTTTAGTTGTTGTTAATTTAAACGCTAATATAAATAGATCGCGAAATATCGTGTCTTATGCGGTGAGGTAATTAGCATATTGTAACGTGCTTGTTTTCGGTGACATTCTATTTCTTACGTGTCTATAATAATTTAGTACTTTTTGTTTTCATGTATAAAGTATTTTTGGCGTACTTATATTTAGCACGTGTTTAATCCAGTGTTTATTGAATGTAGCAGTTTGTTTGTTTAGCTCCATTTAAAGTTACTAATTCGCGTTCAATTAGTTTTATATATAGATTTACACGATCTGTTTTTGCTTTTGTTTAGGTAATTTTATTCAGCTAGATTAAAATGTCAGATTTAAGAGCTGTAATTTCCAGGCGCAAAACGGTTCGTAAAAAAGTTACTGTTTGTTATGATAAACGTGATAATTACGGGGGTTTAGATCCAGCCTTGCAAACGACCGAAAGGGGTCTTCTGCTTAACTACCAGAAGAGTTTATTGGAATTGGACCAAAATGTTTTTGAATTGAAGTTTTCAGATGACGGGGTAACAGAGGCGGCCTTAGATACAGAGAGTGACATATGTCAGGAATACCAGGATAGAATCCAGATTTGCTTGTCTTTGCTGCCTGCTTCTCTCTCTAATCATTCTAATGTTAGCATTGATAATGCTCGTTCTTTGTTAAAGCAGCCAACTGCTCCTTTACCCAGGTTTACCAGTAAAGAAAACGAGGACTTCACGTCATTTCTTAAGGAATTCCTAAGTACCACTAGTTCCTTTACATACCCAGATCGCGATCTTTTGTTGTTGCTCAAGCAGCAAGTAGACGGTCGTGCTAAATTATTGTTGGATTCTTTAGAGGCGGACAAGCAAACCTTTAATGATGCAGTAGAGCTTTTGAAGGCAGCATTTGCTTCGGAAAGCACTCGTAAGGTAAACACGATCAGGCAGTTGACAGAACTTAAGTTAGGGCTTTCAGATGATCCATATTCATATATTTCAAAATTCAGGACTATATTGCAGTCTGTTAGTACACTAGAAATAACGGCAGATGATTTTATACAGTATTTTGCATGGTCAGGCCTTAATGAACAATTTAAGAAAGAGTTGGTTCAGATTACCAATCAAACTCGTCCAAGCTGTAAGGATATTAAGGATAACTTCTTTACTGCCACTGAAAGGTATGAGAATGCTAGGAAAATTTCAAAGTTTAAAGGTCCCGCTATTTCTGGAAATTTTCAAGGGAAGAATCTGCAGGATACTTCGACTAGTTTGGCTATCAAAGTCGACTCTAATATTAACAATGCATCAAAAAGTTGCAACTTGTGCCAAAAGGTAGATTCAAAGGATATTAATCACTTTATTTCCAAATGTCCAAATTTCCCTACTGCACAGGAGAAAGTATCGAAATTGTCAGAGTGCAAGGGCTGTGTAAAATGTGGAAGTTTTATGCACCCGACTACTAAATGTTCTTTCAGGTTTCGCAAAAAGTGTTATCATTGTGGCGGTTGGCATTTCTCCTTTTTATGCATAAAGACAAGCTCCACCCAAAGTAAAAATGAGCCGTCTAGTTCTGCTACAGTTAAAACAGCGACGAATAGTGGAGTAGCCATACTGCCTAATTGTAGTAGTAGATCTGCACTTCCAACTTTTACTTTCCAAGTTTCAGGTCAATGGAGATTATTCAGAGGGCTCAAGGATACCGGTTCACAAAGCACTTTTGTATCGGAGAGACTAGCCAATTTTGGTAAATTTAAAGTTATATGCAATGATGTTGACTCGACAGTTAATGGTTTTAATGGTCCCAAGGTCTATAAAACTAGAATAGTACAGTTGCCTATTACTTTAACCACTGGTGTAGTTGAGATTTTTGCTATGGTTGTGCCCTCGATAAATATAAAGTTGTCCTTACCTGGTTTAGGGAAGGTTATTAAAGCCTTTAAAGATAGAGGTTATTCCTTTGCTGATTCCTTCCTAGACTCAAAATCTAGTGAAATTAGTGACATTGATGTCTTGTTAGGTTCAGATTCTTCTCATTGTTTGTTGGGAAAAGACGTTGTATTTGGCAATAATGACCCCTCTGTATATATAGATACGTTACATGGCATTATGCTAACAGGAAATCTTGACAGATTGATCAATAATGTGGATTATTTGCAGACTCGCGATAGTAATTTCTATTGCATGAACACTGATTCCAGTGAGCCATTGTTATCTTTCCCTGTTGTGGACTCCTCTGTAAGTATATGCACACATTCTTTTTTATTGGGTTGTGATTATTTTAGTCCCTCATTTAGTGAGGAAATTAAAGACCTTGATTTTGGTAATATTGCTACTAGTTGTAACTTTAATGTATTGAACACTAAAGGCAAGGTCATAGAGGAAAAGTTAAGAGAGGCCACTAACCATATACTTGAGGCAGAATGCCGTAATCATCTTAATTATGATCAGCCTGAATGTGATGAGCAGACAACTGATCTGAATAGGAAGTTAATTGATTTCACGCTAAAAAATCTTTTCAGGGAAACAGATGGCAGGATTAGGGTTCCTTTGTTGTGGAATGGTAAACTATCTCATTTACTCTCTAAGAATGAGAGGTTAGCTAAATTAATTTTAAAGTCTACATTAAAGAAGCACAAGAAAGATAAAGGTAATTTGCTATTGATGGATCAGACTTTCAGAGATCAGTTAGCCGAAGGTATTATTGAACCTGTAGATAATCTTGAACAATTTAAATTAGAACACCCAAATTATTCTTTTCTTCCCCACATGGCTGTTTTCAATCCTCAACGTGAGACTACGAAATGTAGGATAGTTTATCTCTCGAATTTGAATGAAAATGAACGTAATAAAGGTCTGAATTTGTCCCATAACCAGTGTATGTTCCCGGGCCCTAATCTGAACCAGAAAATGTTGTCAGCTTTCATTCATCTTCGGTTCGACGAGAAATTATTGACATTTGATTTGAAAAAGGCATTCAATATGTTGACTTTGAGCGAGAACGATCAGGCAAAACTTCTATTTTACTGGTTTCGTAATGTTAGGAAAGATGATTATACCCTGGTTGCATTTCGCAATGTCAGACTAAGTTTTGGTTTACGTTGCAGTCCTTTTCTCCTTATGATATCACTTTTTTATATATTGATTATTAACTCTGATAAAGATGATGACAAATTAAAAGAATGTAAGAAGTTGATCTATTCATTAACATACATGGACAACGGAGCCTATTCTTGTGACAATCTTGATACCCTTCAGTGGGCTTATTCGGTTTTACCTAAGGTGTTCGAGTCCTTTAAATTTTCAGTGCAGCAGTTAATAACTAATGATATTTCCTTGCAGAGTAGAATTGATAAAGATATGAAAATTGAGACACCTATAGAGAATAAATTGTTTGGTTTAACATGGAATAGGATAAGTGATGAAATTTTCACCAAGCCTATCAATCTTAATGCTGATGCCAGTACTAAACGTGAGGTTTTGACCACCATAGCTGCACAGTTCGATATTTTTGGGTTTAATTTGCCACTCATGAACAGGAGTAGGTTATTCATGCATAGGCTCCAATGTTGTAAAGATCTTGATTGGGACAAACCTCTTAATAATGATTTGGTTCGTGAATGGAAAAACTTGTGTAGGCAGGCAAATTCCTCCCCCATAATAAGAGTGCCAAGGTTTGTTGGTCCTAGGGACGGTGAATACAAACTAATAGCATTTACAGATGCCAGTCGTTCTCTTTATGGTGTTGTAGTTTTTATATGTCATGTTGAGACAAATCAGTGTTGTTTCCTACAAGCTAAAAACCGTATGGTTAATACACATTTGAAGAATAAGTCGATTCCGTCATTGGAACTTAATGCAGTTTTGTTTGGTGTTGAAAGCTTAATGGAATTACACAGAGACCTTACAGGTGATGTGTGTATGAAGCCAATTAACATATCTGAATTACTGTTGTATACTGATTCAATATGCTCACTTCATTGGCTCAATTCTTGTGTGTCCAAGATGGAAAAAATGCAGAGACTTGGTGTATTTACCACTAACAGGCTTAATTCAATCCAGAGGCTATGTGAAAAGTACCCTGTTAAGTTTTGTTTCGTTTCAGGAAAAGAAAACCCAGCAGACAGCACTACTCGCCCCTTTTCTTATAGGTCTCTTATGAAAACAAATTTTCTTATTGGACCAGATTCAAACTTTATTAAGACTGAAGATGAATTATCTGTTGTCATTCCTAATCCACTGACTGTTGACAAAATGGCTCCTGTCATCGATCATAATGTATATGTGGGAATTAATTCTGAACATTCGCCAAATAGTTCCGGAAATGATCATTTAATAGACCCTAATGATATTTCTGATTTCAGGAGATTGGTTTTGATTCACCGAAGAGTCTTGCGGTGTGTTATGAAATGGAAGCAGAAGATAGGGATAGAAGGCAGTCCTAAATCACCTAATAGTAACCTGTTTGCTCAGGCCCTTACCCAGATTATATCTACAGAGCAAAAATTGTTTTTCCCTGAAGTTTTTTCGTATTTTCAGGATCAAAAGGTTAGACTTAAAGACCTACCTAAGATAGTTACTCAACTGAATGTTTTTCTTGACAATAATAACGTTATTAGGGTGAAAAGTAAGTTTAAGACATGGGATGGTCAAAATGAATTTCCTATATTGTTGCCGAGGGATAGTGCTTTAACTAGACTAATTGTTCTTGATGCTCATTCGAAATTATCCCACTCTGGATGTTATGCTGTATTGTCTGCCATTAGACGTACGTTTTATGTTCCTAAACACTTTTCTACCATTAAGAAAATTCTTAAAACTTGTGTTCATTGTAGGAGATTCAACAACAGAACTTTCCAGTTGAATCAAAATGTTTATAGAGAGTTCAGATCTGACCCACCATCTATTCCCTTCAATAATGTTTTTATTGACTACCTTGGTCCTTTTACAGTTAAAAAAGACTCTGAATCTCAAAAGGTTTGGTTACTTATTTTTGCATGTACTTGGAGTCGAGGAATTGATCTCAGGATATGTAATGACCTCTCGGTCAAAGAGTTTTTAAGATCTTTTCAACTTCATTGTTTTAATTATGGAGTACCACAGCTTGTTGTCAGTGACCTAGGCTCTCAGCTTGTTGCAGGCGCCAACATAATTCATGATTTTATCAGTGATCATGAGACTCGGCTTTACTTTGAGGAGAACAATGTGAAACCCTTAACCTTTCAACAATACTTTAAGGGTTGTAGTAAACTCGGTTCCTTGGTTGAGACGTGTGTGAAAATGGTAAAAAGACTGCTCTTTGGTTCTATTAAGAATTGGGTTTTATCTTTTGCAGAGTTTGAATTTGTTGTAGAACACACTAAACATCTGGTTAATAAGCGCCCTATTGCATTCAAAAATGGATTGAGGGAAGCTAATGTTAATGATGTACCCGAACCTATAACCCCAGAGAAATTGATAAGAGGATACGATACTCTTTCTTTAAACCTAATTCCTTCACTGCAAGGAATGCCCAATGATCCAGACTGGCAAGCACCAGTTAGTTCAACTAGTCGTATCAATGATGAGTTTGAGAAACTTCGTAAAGTTAGGCAAAATTTGATTGAGAATTATCATTCGGAGTTTCTGGGGACACTTTTGTCACAAGCAGTTGATAAGAAGGATAGGTACCGTCCAGCCCAGCAACATAATATTAAGGTAGGGGACATAGTCCTTTTAAAGGAACTTAACACTAAACCTAGCAGCTATCCTATGGCTATTGTCCAGAAACTAGAAGTCAATAGCAATGGTGAGGTAACTGGAGTGACCCTTTTAAAGGGTAAGACCAAGGAAATTATAAAACGTCACATCTCGACTTTAATTCCTTATCTAGAGGTGAAGGATTTGGGTGAAGATAACTGTATCCCTACCCCTGATGTTGAACAAAATAATGACACTAATAATCTTCGTGTTCGCAGGAAGGCTGCGATATTAAGTGAGCAGCGAACACGAGAATATTTGAATATTTAGATTAAGTTTGATTGAATTTTTATACAATTTACATAAAAAATTGTATCCCTGGCCTGCAATGTCCAGAAAGTTACGAATATAATTCGTAACTTTTCATTTTTGTTTGTACTAACTTTGTATTTTGACTCAAAGGGAGTAGGTGGTTGTTTGATAGTTTTAAGTTGGTATTGAATTAGCTTGTTTTTCATTTTAACCCACTTCCATTGGTTCCCTTATTACCTTGTTATAACTATACAAGCCGATATGGTTATGTACTGTAAGACAGAAGCAGAGACATCTCTCCGTCGGCAGTATGGCAGCAACTCCTCCTCTAAGCCTTCTGTGAAATTATTAATCTTCGTTTTTCAAGTGTTTTTCGCAGATGTGTTTCTTCATCAATAATTATACAGTGAGGAATATGTACAATATGTGGATGTTGTAAAAACCCCACTGGACCACTGGATATCTTCTTCTATTAGTTTACCACGACCATGTGCCACGTAGAGACGTATACAGTTCTGAAGTCCTCGTCCTCGAGTTATGGCCAAGGGTTATTGTGATGTATTCAGCATCGATATGTGTGATTGAGCCCAAGTGGAGTCCTAGCTTGATGTGTCGAAAAATTGGCTCCTTTGTCTGCAACGTGCTCTTGTGGTGAATGCCGTCGTCACTTCCACTTATATGCCTCTCTGGACAATAACAGGTATGGGGTTCAACTGAAGGAAGCGGGTTTTAGTTCGATTCCTTGTTATTGCCAGCACTTTCATTTATATTTAAGTAAAGGTCTTGCTAAATCCTTAATTATTAAATAACTATTCTTGGTCCTTTTGAGTCAATTTACTCATATAAAATTTCCAGGTTATTTGTGTCCAAGGTTGCATTTATGTTTATGGCTTTGGTTAAATTTTATTTGTGCGAAGCCCTGTAAAAGTTTTGCAGCTTAATTTTGAATAATTCTGGGGAAATTTAATTTGACTTGCTGTTTCCATGTCACTAATAGTGATATTGTTCATATTTTTAGGACAGAGTGGTTACGAGCTAAACATATTCACTGAATAGGACTTTCTCGCTTCGCCTACGTTTGGATGAGGTCCTTTCGTCAACAGGAATTCTATTTAATTATAAACCGGTCTAACATACGAATGTACTATTTGGCTTGCCACCTTCAGCGTGTTTATTGTTAATTGTAAGGTGTTAATAATTATATTAATTTGTGTGTTTAAGGCTGTTTAAATTACTTTCCTAAGTATTTGTTTAAGTGAATAAGTATATATATAAAGTTTAGTTCAGAAGGAGAGGGGGTTCTCAAACTCTAAAGTTGCCGCTTTGAGTAAGAAGCACCCCTCCTTTGTATCCTCCCCGGCTAGGGCCTTCCCCTTTATGCAAAAGGGGTTCGCGGCCGTCTTGAAGGCGGTTGAAGCTGGCAAGCCGTGTCCATCTCTGGAGGAATGCAAACCTCTGTCGTTGGCATTGCCGCTGGACAATAAGGACTGGAAGGAGGTGCACCTCACTTTCTCGGTTAGGAAGTTGGACGCCGACATTGCAGGTCAGCAGTTCGGCGAAAACCTTCCCAAGTTGTCGGAATTCCTCCTACGGAGGGAATTGGACACAAAGGAGCGCCTGGCAGCCTCGATGTCTCTCCAGACCAACATGGAGACGATGGCTAGCGACCCCAAGATGCCGGAGATGTTCATGGTAATGGCCAAGATCCATCTGGCCACGGTGACTTAGGACCTCTATTGCTTTGTTAAAGCAAGGAGGGCCTGTAGGGAGTTTGTGTTCGCCTCGGCCACAGTGAGGCATGAACCCAAGAGGCTCATTTCATCCAGCATCTGGGGTAATGATCTCTTTCCCAAGGACGTGGTCAAAGAGGTGGTGGACAAGGCAGCCACTGAGAACCGCAATCTTCTCCTGAAGTGGGGCCTGTCCCTTAAGAGGAAGTCTTCTCCGGATGAGGGCCCTCAGCCGAAAGGAAAGGCGAAGAAATCAAGGTTTTCCTCCCGTCCAGCCAAGCCTTTCAAACCACAGAGACAGCAGCAGCAGCAGCCAGCTTTGCCTCCGGTACCACAACTGGTAGCCCAGACCCCGACCACCTTCCAATGGGTACCCCAAGCCATGTCATCAGCTTCCCCGGCATTCAATCCCGCGTTCGAGGGACAATCAACCACGTTTCGTGCCAGACCCTGAGGGGCAGCCAGAGGTTCAGCGAGACGCCCCTCTAGGGGATGAGGATTCAGAGGTGGTCGCGGCCAGGGAGGCAAGACTGCAGGGCAGTCAAAGTGAAGTGTCGCCGGTAGGTGGGAGACTTCAGTATTTCCGGGATCGCTGGACCTTCGATCCCTGGGCTAACAGCCTTCTCAAAAATGGACTGGGTTGGAGTTGGTACAGTACTCCGCCCCAGTGCCCTCAATTTTTCCAACACTCCACCCCCGTTTTGGAGGAGTACATCCAAGATCTGTTGGAGAAAAAGGTGATCCGGAGGGTAAAGTCCATCAAGTTTCAAGGGAGGCTGTTTTGTGTTCCCAAGAAAGACTCGGGGAAACTCAGAGTCATTCTGGACTTGTCACCACTCAACAAGTTCATAGTGAACCACAAGTTCAAGATGTTAACGTTACAACACATAAGGGCCTTACTGCCCAAGAGGGCATATACCGTCTCCATCGATTTGTCAGACGCATATTGGCACGTTCCAATAAGTCGCCGTCTCTCCCCCTACCTAGGATTCAAGCTACAACAAAAACTTTATGCTTTCAGAGCGATGCCCTTCGGGCTAAACATAGCCCCAAGGATCTTTACGAAGCTTGCGAGCGCAGCGCTCAAACAGTTACGCCTAAAAGGGTTCCAAGTAGTAGCCTACCTGGACGATTGGTTGGTATGGGCAGCATCCAGAGCAGAATGCTTGCAAGCTTCCCTACAAGTGATTCAGTTCCTGGAATATCTAGGTTTCATGATCAACAGAAAGAAGTCTCGTCTTTCTCCAGCTCAGAGGTTCCAGTGGTTGGGAATTCACTGGGATCTAGTGTCACACCGTTTTTCCATCCCGATGTCAAAGAGGAAGGAAATAGCGGGGTCTGTCAGGAGACTTCTAGGTTCCGAGAGTATATCAAGACGCGAACAAGAGAGGGTTTTGGGCTCTCTTCAGTTTGCATCAGTAACAGACCCAGTGCTAAGAGCACAGATAAAAGATGCAGCGGGAGTATGGAGAACCTTTGCATCGAAAGAGCGAAGGGACTTGAAGAGACCGGTCCCACTTCGACTACGTTCTCTTCTCAGACCGTGGTCTCAAGCCAGTCGTCTAAAGAGGTCTCTACCTCTTCAGCCATCCCCCCCGTCAGTGACAATCCACACAGACGCCTCAAAGGTAGGGTGGGGGGGTCACTCCCATCGGAAAAAAGTACAAGGGACCTTGTCCAAGCTATTTGGGACCTTTCACATAAACTTTCTAGAAGCTATGGCAGTGCTTCTTACCCTGAAGAAAGTATCCCCACGTCACTCGATCCATGTAAGGTTGGTACTGGACAGCGAGGTGGTAGTGAAATGTCTGAATCGGCGGGGATCGAGATCCCCACCTCTCAACCAGGTAATGTTAGCCATATTCCGACTGGCGGAGAAGAAGAAGTGGCACCTGTCAGCAGTTCACCTTCAAGGAGTCCGGAATGTGACAGCGGACGCTCTATCCAGGGTTACACCGATAGAGTCAGAATGGTCCCTAGACGCAGGATCATTCTCCTTCATCTTGAGACAAGTCCCAGAACTGCAGATAGACCTCTTCGCGACGAAGAACAACAAGAAGCTGCCGAAATATGTGTCCCCATACGTGGACCCCTTGGCGGAAGCAGTAGATGCGATGTCCCTCGATTGGAACAGATGGTCCAGGATCTACCTGTTTACCCCTCACAATCTGATGTTGAGGGTCCTCAACAAACTGAGATCCTTCAAGGGAGTAGCAGCAATAGTGGCCCACAAGTGGCCGAACAGTGTATGGTTCCCTCTAGCTCTGGAACTACGACTGAAGTTTCTACCACTCCCGGACCCAGTTCTGTCCCAGCAAGTCCAGAAGTCGACTGTCTACGCTTCATTACAGAAAACCTGGACCCTGCGGCTCATGATTTTCTCTCCCTAGCGGTGAAGAAACGGTTCGGAATCTCGAAAGATAGCATTGACTTCCTGGAAGAATACAAGTGTAAGTCTACTAGGAGGCAGTACGAATCTGCATGGAAGAAATGGGTAGCCTTTGTCAAAGACAAGAACCCGCAAGAGATCTCTACGGAGTTCTGCCTATCCTTCTTCATTCACCTCCACGGACAGGGGCTGGCGGCTAACACAATTTCTACATGTAAGTCAGCTCTGACAAGACCCATTCTATATGCCTTCCAGGTAGACCTCACTAACGAGATGGTTAATAAGATCCCGAAGGCCTGTGCTATGCTTAGACCTTCAGCTCCTCCAAAGCCTATTTCATGGTCTTTAGACAAAGTCCTTCATTTTGCCTCATTACTGGATAATGAGGAGTGTGCACTGAAGGACCTGACTCAAAAAGGGATCTTCCTTTTTGCCCTTGCTTCTGGGGCCAGAGTTAGTGAGATTGTGGCCCTCTCGAGAGAGGAGGGCCGAGTTCAGTTCCTGGATGGGGGAGAACTGAACCTGTTTCCGGACCCTACGTTTCTCGCTAAGAACGAGTTGCCCACTAACAGGTGGGGTCCCTGGAGAATCTGCCCTCTGAAAGAAGATGCATCTCTATGTCCCGTAGAATGCCTAAAGGTCTATCTTCGTAGAACTTCAGACTTCCATGGGGGCCAACTATTCAGAGGAGAAACATCGGGCTCGAATTTATCTTTAAATCAGCTTAGGGCGAAAATTACATATTTTATTCGCAGAGCGGATCCTGACAGTTCACCCGCAGGTCATGATCCGAGGAAAGTTGCTTCATCCTTAAACTTCTTTAACTTTATGGATTTTGAACACCTTCGTTCATACACTGGCTGGAAATCTTCCAGGGTATTCTTTCGCCACTATGCTAAGCAAGTGGAGCAGCTAAAGAGGTCTGTGGTAGCAGTTGGTTGCGTCGTTAACCCTGCTGTTTAACTCTGCGAGGAACAGCGGAATCATTCGGGACTTTGATTCTTGGGTGAGTGGTTAGTTATATGCCTTGATATAACTAGTAGTGAAGGCTCTGAGAGCCCACAGTGACTGTTCCAGCGTTATGGTGATGGTAGCATAAGTACAGACAGGTGTGCCAAGCGTTTGCTAACGCTAATGTCAGAAAAGTAGTAACATGGACATTAACTTTGATACTTGGGTATGTGGCAAGTGACATATTTTTTTTTTCTTTCAGATAACCATTCATCCATGCACTACGGTACTTGTGTAAATTGTTGGTCATCCACCTATCATATGTACATATTTATGGTGACCATGTCTATTTATTGTTACTCAATAAACTTGTTCTCGGGAACCTTGCGTCTCCTTCACATACATTGATTTCATATTATTTATTGAGCATTTAGCCTATGTATATTAATCGGGGATATCTATAATAGCCTATTCCTTAATGAAAAGCCTTGTTGCACTGGTTTATACTTTCCTTAGCATAAAGGACTCCACCCCTCTCTAAGGACGGTGGTGGCAGCAAGTTTAATCCTACGCAGATATAACCTTTTTGTCTAATTTTACTTCGACCAGGGTGCTGGTCGGGATTTTTCCCTTGGATGCTGTAGTCCCGTAAGACTATGCTTTACTTCATATAGAGTGAGACCACTATATTGTACTGGCTGGCGAGTAATTCATACATAGGTATATGTACTCTTCGTTCGTTTCTAGAGTCTAGTAGGACTCCTCCCTGTAGGGGGCAGGAAGCGCTTTCATGGCTTATGATTAGTGAAAAGATGTATAACGGTAACATCTTAGGTCTTTCAGTCGAGTTGACTAAGAAACATTCCTGAGGAGTACGGCACGTATTGAGAATCCACAGATACAGTATTGCTCTGGTATACTTCCATCAGGACGACATGGCTTGAGCACAAAAAACGGATTTTGAGCGAATCGAAAAATCTATTTTTGGGTAAGATAGCCATGTCGTCCTGATGGAACCGCCCTGTTCCTTTTCAAAAAAAAAAAAAAAAGAGTGAAAAGGGTTGTAGGACCCCTCCCTACATACAGTATCTGTAGCACCTCGTGTATCGCTACAAGGAATACAGATGGCGCCGCGAGCGGCGCAGGGCACGCTTTCAAAACGGGGAGGAGAGATGCCTTACGAACGGCTCCCCCCTTTCTTATCGTTTTCGTTTTCTTGCCATTTGACCCCTACGAAGTGTTAACTCTATTCGGGGTATAGATTGCTATGAGGCGTGTCAAGAATACGTCCACTGATATTTACGATATCCCTAAAGTCTTTTTTAGGGATACTCGCTCCAGGAGTTAGAATTCTGGGTAAATAAAGGTAAATTCTCTGGGAATATCGCCGTAGTTGTAATATACCCTAGGAAGCTGCCTTTAAGGAACTTCCATCAGGACGACATGGCTATCTTACCCAAAAATAGATTTTTCGCTTCGCTCAAAATCCGTTTTCTTTACAACCATTGTTTTGATAATGGAGCACTGGATTCATTATGAGGGTTTGGCAACTCATTAGGTCTTACAGTATAGGGGATTTGGTTTGAATACTCATAATTTTTTATCTCCTTTTCCCAATGCTTTTAAATAGTAATAGGAGTATGGCAAGTATACAGTACAGCATTCGGTAACAAATGTATATGATGTTTGCCGCTTATCATAGGAAAAGGTCTCTTAATTACATTAAATGTGGTACTAGAAAAACGTTTCTTTGCCACCATTGTTTTAATAATGGAGCACTGGATTCATTAGGAGGGTTTGGAAACTCATTAGGTCTTACAGTATAGGGGATTTGGTTTGAATACTCATGATGTTTTATTTCCTTTTCCCAATGCTTTTAAATAGTAATAGGAGTATGGCAAGTATACAGTACAGCATTCGGTAACAAATGTATATGATGTTGTTTGCCGCTCATCATAGGAAAAGGTCTCTTAATTACATTAAATGTGGTACTAGAAAAACGTTTCTTTGCAACCATTGTTTTAATAATGGAGCACTGGATTCATTAGGAGGGTTTGGAAACTCATTAGGTCTTACAGTATAGGGGATTTGGTTTGAATACTCATGATGTTTTATCTCCTTTTCCCAATGCTTTTAAATAGTAATAGGAGTATGGCAATTATACAGTACAGCATTCGGTAACAAATGTATATGATGTTGTTTGCCGCTTATCATAGGAAAAGGTCTCTTAATTACATTAAATGTGGTACTAGAAGAACGTTTCTTTGCAACAACTGTTTTAATAATGGAGCACTGGATTCATTAGGAGGGTTTGGAAACTCATTAGGTGTTGCAGTATAGGGGATTTGGTTTAAATACTCATGATGTTTTATCTCCTTTTCCCAATGCTTTTAAATAGTAATAGGAGTATGGCAAGTATACAGTACAGCATTCGGTAACAAATGTATATGATGTTGTTTTCCGCTTATCATAGGAAAAGGTCTCTTAATTACATTAAATGTGGTACTAGAAAAACGTTTCTTTGCAACCATTGTTTTGATAATGGAGCACTGGATTCATTAGGAGGGTTTGGAAACTTATTAGGTCTTACAGTATAGGGGATTTGGTTTGAATACTCATGATGTTTTATCTCCTTTTCCCAATGCTTTTAAATAGTAATAGGAGTATGGCAAGTATACAGTACAGCATTCGGTAACAAATGTATATGATGTTGTTTGCCGCTTATCATAGGAAAAGGTCTGTTAATTACATTAAATGTGGTATTAGAAAAACGTTTCTTTGCAACCATTGTTTTAATAATGGAGCACTGGATTCATTAGGAGGGTTTGGAAACTCATTAGGTCTTACAGTATAGGGGATTTGGTTTGAATACTCATGATGTTTTATCTCCTTTTCCCAATGCTTTTAAATAGTAATAGAAGTATGGCAAGTATACAGTACAGCATTCGGTAACAAATGTATATGATGTTGTTTGCCGCTTATCATAGGAAAAGGTCTCTTAATTACATTAAATGTGGTACTAGAAAAACGTTTCTTTGCAACCATTGTTTTAATAATGGAGCACTGGATTCATTAGGAGGGTTTGGAAACTCATTAGGTCTTACAGTATAGGGGATTTGGTTTGAATACTCCTGATGTTTTATCTACTTTTCCCAATGCTTTTAAATAGTAATAGGAGTATGGCAAGTATACAGTACAGCATTCGGTAACAAATGTATATGATGTTGTTTGCCGCTTATCATAGGAAAAGGTCTCTTAATTACATTAAATGTGGTACTAGAAAAACGTTTCTTTGCAACCATTGTTTTAATAATGGAGCACTGGATTCATTAGGAGGGTTTGGAAACTCATTAGGTCTTACAGTATAGGGGATTTGGTTTGAATACTCATGATGTTTTATTTCCTTTTCCCAATGCTTTTAAATAGTAATAGGAGTATGGCAAGTATACAGTACAGCATTCGGTAACAAATGTATATGATGTTGTTTGCCGCTTATCATAGGAAAAGGTCTCTTAATTACATTAAATGTGGTATTAGAAAAACGTTTCTTTGCAACCATTGTTTTAATAATGGAGCACTGGATTCATTAGGAGGTTTTGGAAACTCATTAGGTCTTACAGTATAAGGGATTTGGTTTGAATACTCATGATGTTTTATCTCCTTTTCCCAATGCTTTTAAATAGTAATACGAGTATGGCAAGTATACAGTACAGCATTCGGTAACAAATGTATATGATGTTTGCCGCTTATCATAGGAAAAGGTCTCTTAATTACATTAAATGTGGTACTAGAAAAACGTTTCTTTGCCACCATTGTTTTAATAATGGAGCACTGGATTCATTAGGAGGGTTTGGAAACTCATTAGGTCTTACAGTATAGGGGATTTGGTTTGAATACTCATGATTTTTTATTTCCTTTTCCCAATGCTTTTAAATAGTAATAGGAGTATGGCAAGTATACAGTACAGCATTCGGTAACAAATGTATATGATGTTGTTTGCCGCTCATCATAGGAAAAGGTCTCTTAATTACATTAAATGTGGTACTAGAAAAACGTTTCTTTGCAACCATTGTTTTAATAATGGAGCACTGGATTCATTAGGAGGGTTTGGAAACTCATTAGGTCTTACAGTATAGGGGATTTGGTTTGAATACTCATGATGTTTTATCTCCTTTTCCCAATGCTTTTAAATAGTAATAGGAGTATGGCAAGTATACAGTACAGCATTCGGTAACAAATGTATATGATGTTGTTTGCCGCTTATCATAGGAAAAGGTCTCTTAATTACATTAAATGTGGTACTAGAAGAACGTTTCTTTGCAACCACTGTTTTAATAATGGAGCACTGGATTCATTAGGAGGGTTTGGAAACTCATTAGGTGTTACAGTATAGGGGATTTTGTTTGAATACTCATGATGTTTTATCTCCTTTTCCCAATGCTTTTAAATAGTAATAGGAGTCTGGCAAGTATACAGTACAGCATTCGGTAACAAATGTGTATGATGTTGTTTGCAGCTTATCATAGGAAATGGTCTCTTAATTACATTAAATGTGGTACTAGAAAAACGTTTCTTTGCAACCATTGTTTTAATAATGGAGCACTGGAGTCATTAGTAGGGTTTGGAAACTCATTAGGTCTTACAGTATAGGGGATTTGGTTTGAATACTCATGAGGTTTTATCACCTTTTCCCAATGCTTTTAAATAGTAATAGGAGTATGGCAAGTATACAGTACAGCATTCAGTAACAAATGTATATGATGTTGTTTGCCGCTTATCATAGGAAAAGGTCTCTTAATTACATTAAATGATGTACTAGAAAAACGTTTCTTTGCAACCATTGTTTTAATAATGGAGCACTGGATTCATTTGGAGGGTTTGGAAACTCATTAGGTCTTACAGTATACGGGATTTGGTTTGAATACTCATGATGTTTTATCTCCTTTTCCCAATGCTTTTAAATAATAATAGGAGTATGGCAAGTATACAGTACAGCATTCGGTAACAAATGTATATGATGTTGTTTGCCGATTATCATAGGAAAAGGTCTCTTAATTATATTAAATGTGGTACTAGAAAAACGTTTCTTTGCAACCATTGTTTTAATAATGGAGCACTGGATTCATTAGGAGGGTTTGGAAACTCATTAGGTCTTACAGTATAGGGGATTTGGTTTGAATACTCATTATGTTCTATCTCCTTTTCCAAATGCTTTTAAATAGTAATAAGAGTATGGCAAGTATACGTTACAGCATTCGGTAACAAATGTATATGATGTTGTTTGCCGCTTATCATAGGAAAAGGTCTCTTAATTACATTAAATGTGGTATTAGAAAAACGTTTCTTTGCAACCATTGTTTTAATAATGGAGCACTGGATTCATTAGGAGGGTTTGGAAACTCATTAGGTCTTACAGTATAAGAGATTTGGTTTGAATACCCATGATGTTTTATCTCCTTTTCCCAATGCTTTTAAATAATAATAGGAGTATGGCAAGTATACAGTACAGCATTCGGTAACAAATGTATGTGATGTTGTTTGCCGCTTATAATAGGAAAAGGTCACTTAATTACATTAAATGTGGTACTAGAAAATCGTTTCTTTGCAACCATTGTTTTAATAATGGAGCACTGGATTCATTAGGAGGGTTTGGAAACTCATTAGGTCTTACAGTATAGGGGATTTGGTTTGAATACTTATGATGTTTTATCTCCTTTTCCCAATGCTTTTAAATAGTAATAGGAGAATGGCAAGTATACAGTACAGCATTCGGTAACAAATGTGTATGATGTTGTTTGCCACTTATCATAGGAAAAGGTCTCTTAATTACATTAAATATGGTACAAGAAAAACGTTTCTTTGCAACCATTGTTTTAATAATGGAGCACTGGATTCATTAGGAGGGTTTGGAAACTCATTAGGTCTTACAGTATAGGGGATTTGGTTTAAATACTCATGATGTTTTATCTCCTTTTCCCAATGCTTTTTAATAGTAATAGGAGTATGGCAAGTATACGGTACAGCATTCGGTAACAAATGTATATGATAATGTTTGCCGCTTATCATAGGAAAAGGTCTCTTAATTACATTAAATGTGGTACTAAAAAACGTTTCTTTGCAACCATTGTTTTAATAATGGAGCACTGGATTCATTAGGAGGGTTTGAAAACTCATTAGGTCTTACAATATAGTGGATTTGGTTTGAATACTCATGATGTTTTATCTCCTTTTCCCAATGCTTTTAAATAGTAATAGGAGTATGGCAAGTATACAGTACAGCATTCGGTAACAAATGTATATGATGTTGTTTGCCGCTTATCATAGGAAAAGGTCTCTTAGTTACATTAAATATGGTACTAGAAAAACGTTCCTTTGCAACCATTGTTTTAATAATGGAGCACTGGATTCATTATGAGGGTTTGGAAACTCATTAGGTCTTACAGTATAGGGGATTTGGTTTGAATACTCATGATGTTTTATTTCCTTTTCCCAATGCTTTTAAATAGTAATAGGAGTATGGCAAGTATACAGTACAGCATTCGGTAACAAATGTATATGATGTTGTTTGCCGCTCATCATAAGAAAAGGTCTCTTAATTACATTAAATGTGGTACTAGAAAAACGTTTCTTTGCAACCATTGTTTTGATAATGGAGCACTGGATTCATTAGGAGGGTTTGGAAACTTATTAGGTCTTACAGTATAGGGGATTTGGTTTGAATACTCATGATGTTTTATCTCCTTTTCCCAATGCTTTTAAATAGTAATAGGAGTATGGCAAGTATACAGTACAGCATTCGGTAACAAATGTATATGATGTTGTTTGCCGCTTATCATAGGAAAAGGTCTCTTAATTACATTAAATGTGGTATTAGAAAAACGTTTCTTTGCAACCATTGTTTTAATAATGGAGCACTGGATTCATTAGGAGGGTTTGGAAACTCATTAGGTCTTACAGTATAGGGGATTTGGTTTGAATACTCATGATGTTTTATCTCCTTTTCCCAATGCTTTTAAATAGTAATAGAAGTATGGCAAGTATACAGTACAGCATTCGGTAACAAATGTATATGATGTTGTTTGCCGCTTATCATAGGAAAAGGTCTCTTAATTACATTAAATGTGGTACTAGAAAAACGTTTCTTTGCAACCATTGTTTTAATAATGGAGCACTGGATTCATTAGGAGGGTTTGGAAACTCATTAGGTCTTACAGTATAGGGGATTTGTTTTGAATACTCCTGATGTTTTATCTACTTTTCCCAATGCTTTTAAATAGTAATAGGAGTATGGCAAGTATACAGTACAGCATTCGGTAACAAATGTATATGATGTTGTTTGCCGCTTATCATAGGAATAGGTCTCTTAATTACATTAAATGTGGTACTAGAAAAACGTTTCTTTGCAACCATTGTTTTAATAATGGAGCACTGGATTCATTAGGAGGGTTTGGAAACTCATTAGGTCTTACAGTATAGGGGATTTGGTTTGAATACTCATGATGTTTTATTTCCTTTTCCCAATGCTTTTAAATAGTAATAGGAGTATGGCAAGTATACAGTACAGCATTCGGTAACAAATGTATATGATGTTGTTT
The DNA here is from genome assembly GCF_036898095.1 of Palaemon carinicauda. NCBI lineage: Eukaryota > Metazoa > Arthropoda > Malacostraca > Decapoda > Palaemonidae > Palaemon > Palaemon carinicauda. Next base: position 11,677,492 of record NC_090734.1, read on the forward strand.
GCCGCTTATCATAGGAAAAGGTCTCTTAATTACATTAAATGTGGTATTAGAAAAACGTTTCTTTGCAACCATTGTTTTAATAATGGAGCACTGGATTCATTAGGAGGTTTTGGAAACTCATTAGGTCTTACAGTATAAGGGATTTGGTTTGAATACTCATGATGTTTTATCTCCTTTTCCCAATGCTTTTAAATAGTAATACGAGTATGGCAAGTATACAGTACAGCATTCGGTAACAAATGTATATGATGTTTGCCGCTTATCATAGGAAAAGGTCTCTTAATTACATTAAATGTGGTACTAGAAAAACGTTTCTTTGCCACCATTGTTTTAATAATGGAGCACTGGATTCATTTGGAGGGTTTGGAAACTCATTAGGTCTTACAGTATAGGGGATTTGGTTTGAATACTCATGATGTTTTATTTCCTTTTCCCAATGCTTTTAAATAGTAATAGGAGTATGGCAAGTATACAGTACAGCATTCGGTAACAAATGTATATGATGTTGTTTGCCGCTCATCATAGGAAAAGGTCTCTTAATTACATTAAATGTGGTACTAGAAAAACGTTTCTTTGCAACCATTGTTTTAATAATGGAGCACTGGATTCATTAGGAGGGTTTGGAAACTCATTAGGTCTTACAGTATAGGGGATTTGGTTTGAATACTCATGATGTTTTATCTCCTTTTCCCAATGCTTTTAAATAGTAATAGGAGTATGGCAAGTATACAGTACAGCATTCGGTAACAAATGTATATGATGTTGTTTGCCGCTTATCATAGGAAAATGTCTTTTAATTACATTAAATGTGGTACTAGAAGAACGTTTCTTTGCAACCTCTGTTTTAATAATGGAGCACTGGATTCATTAGGAGGGTTTGGAAACTCATTAGGTCTTACAGTATAGGGGATTTTGTTTGAATACTCATGATGTTTTATCTCCTTTTCCCAATGCTTTTAAATAGTAATAGGAGTATGGCAAGTATACAGTACAGCATTCGGTAACAAATGTGTATGATGTTGTTTGCAGCTTATCATAGGAAATGGTCTCTTAATTACATTAAATGTGGTATTAGAAAAACGTTTCTTTGCAACCATTGTTTTAATAATGGAGCACTGGAGTCATTAGTAGGGTTTGGAAACTCATTAGGTCTTACAGTATAGGGGATTTGGTTTGAATACTCATGAGGTTTTATCACCTTTTCCCAATGCTTTTAAATAGTAATAGGAGTATGGCAAGTATACAGTACAGCATTCAGTAACAAATGTATATGATGTTGTTTGCCGCTTATCATAGGAAAAGGTCTCTTAATTACATTAAATGATGTACTAGAAAAACGTTTCTTTGCAACCATTGTTTTAATAATGGAGCACTGGATTCATTAGGAGGGTTTGGAAACTCATTAGGTCTTACAGTATACGGGATTTGGTTTGAATACTCATGATGTTTTATCTCCTTTTCCCAATGCTTTTAAATAATAATAGGAGTATGGCAAGTATACAGTACAGCATTCGGTAACAAATGTATATGATGTTGTTTGCCGATTATCATAGGAAAAGGTCTCTTAATTATATTAAATGTGGTACTAGAAAAACGTTTCTTTGCAACCATTGTTTTAATAATGGAGCACTGGATTCATTAGGAGGGTTTGGAAACTCATTAGGTCTTACAGTATAGGGGATTTGGTTTGAATACTCATGATGTTCTATCTCCTTTTCCAAATGCTTTTAAATAGTAATAAGAGTATGGCAAGTATACGTTACAGCATTCGGTAACAAATGTATATGATGTTGTTTGCCGCTTATCATAGGAAAAGGTCTCTTAATTACATTAAATGTGGCATTAGAAAAACGTTTCTTTGCAACCATTGTTTTAATAATGGAGCACTGGATTCATTAGGAGGGTTTGGAAACTCATTAGGTCTTACAGTATAAGAGATTTGGTTTGAATACCCATGATGTTTTATCTCCTTTTCCCAATGCTTTTAAATAATAATAGGAGTATGGCAAGTATACAGTACAGCATTCGGTAACAAATGTATGTGATGTTGTTTGCCGCTTATAATAGGAAAAGGTCACTTAATTACATTAAATGTGGTACTAGAAAATCGTTTCTTTGCAACCATTGTTTTAATAATGGAGCACTGGATTCATTAGGAGGGTTTGGAAACTCATTAGGTCTTACAGTATAGGGGATTTGGTTTGAATACTTATGATGTTTTATCTCCTTTTCCCAATGCTTTTAAATAGTAATAGGAGTATGGCAAGTATACAGTACAGCATTCGGTAACAAATGTGTATGATGTTGTTTGCCACTTATCATAGGAAAAGGTCTCTTAATTACATTAAATATGGTACAAGAAAAACGTTTCTTTGCAACCATTGTTTTAATAATGGAGCACTGGATTCATTAGGAGGGTTTGGAAACTCATTAGGTCTTACAGTATAGGGGATTTGGTTTAAATACTCATGATGTTTTATCTCCTTTTCCCAATGCTTTTAAATAGTAATAGGAGTATGGCAAGTATACGGTACAGCATTCGGTAACAAATGTATATGATAATGTTTGCCGCTTATCATAGGAAAAGGTCTCTTAATTACATTAAATGTGGTACTAAAAAACGTTTCTTTGCAACCATTGTTTTAATAATGGAGCACTGGATTCATTAGGAGGGTTTGAAAACTCATTAGGTCTTACAATATAGTGGATTTGGTTTGAATACTCATGATGTTTTATCTCCTTTTCCCAATGCTTTTAAATAGTAATAGGAGTATGGCAAGTATACAGTACAGCATTCGGTAACAAATGTATATGATGTTGTTTGCCGCTTATCATAGGAAAAGGTCTCTTAGTTACATTAAATATGGTACTAGAAAAACGTTTCTTTGCAACCATTGTTTTAATAATGGAGCACTGGATTCATTATGAGGGTTTGGAAACTCATTACGTCTTACAGTATATGGGATTTGGTTTGAATACTCATGATGTTTTATCTCCTTTTCCCAATGCTTTTATATAGTAATAGGAGTATGGCAAGTATATAGTACAGCATTCGGTAACAAATGTATATGATGTTGTTTGCCGCTTATCATAGGAAAAGGTCTCTTAATTACATTAAATGTGGTACTAGAAAAACGTTTCTTTGCAACCATTGTTTTAATAATGGAGCACTGGATTCATTAGGAGGGTTTGGAAACTCATTAGGTCTTACAGTATAGGGGATTTGGTTTGAATACTCATGATGTTTTATCTCCTTTTCCCAATGCTTTTAAATAGTAATAGGAGTATGGCAATTATACAGTACAGCATTCGGTAACAAATGTATATGATGTTGTTTGCCGCTTATCATAGGAAAAGGTCTCTTAATTACATTAAATGTGGTACTAGAAGAACGTTTCTTTGCAACCTTGTTTTAATAATGGAGCACTGGATTCATTAGGAGGGTTTGGAAACTCATTAGGTGTTACAGTATAGGGGATTTTGTTTGAATACTCATGATGTTTTATCTCCTTTTCCCAATGCTTTTAAATAGTAATAGGAGTATGGCAAGTATACAGTACAGCATTCGGTAACAAATGTGTATGATGTTGTTTGCAGCTTATCATAGGAAATGGTCTCTTAATTACATTAAATGTGGTACTAGAAAAACGTTTCTTTGCAACCATTGTTTTAATAATGGAGCACTGGAGTCATTAGTAGGGTTTAGAAACTCATTAGGTCTTACAGTATAGGGGATTTGGTTTGAATACTCATGAGGTTTTATCACCTTTTCCCAATGCTTTTAAATAGTAATAGGAGTATGGCAAGTATACAGTACAGCATTCAGTAACAAATGTATATGATGTTGTTTGCCGCTTATCATAGGAAAAGGTCTCTTAATTACATTAAATGATGTACTAGAAAAACGTTTCTTTGCAACCATTGTTTTAATAATGGAGCACTGGATTCATTAGGAGGGTTTGGAAACTCATTAGGTCTTACAGTATACGGGATTTGGTTTGAATACTCATGATGTTTTATCTCCTTTTCCCAATGCTTTTAAATAATAATAGGAGTATGGCAAGTATACAGTACAGCATTCGGTAACAAATGTATATGATGTTGTTTGCCGATTATCATAGGAAAAGGTCTCTTAATTATATTAAATGTGGTACTAGAAAAACGTTTCTTTGCAACCATTGTTTTAATAATGGAGCACTGGATTCATTAGGAGGGTTTGGAAACTCATTAGGTCTTACAGTATAGGGGATTTGGTTTGAATACTCATGATGTTCTATCTCCTTTTCCAAATGCTTTTAAATAGTAATAAGAGTATGGCAAGTATACGTTACAGCATTCGGTAACAAATGTATATGATGTTGTTTGCCGCTTATCATAGGAAAAGGTCTCTTAATTACATTAAATGTGGTATTAGAAAAACGTTTCTTTGCAACCATTGTTTTAATAATGGAGCACTGGATTCATTAGGAGGGTTTGGAAACTCATTAGGTCTTACAGTATAAGAGATTTGGTTTGAATACCCATGATGTTTTATCTCCTTTTCCCAATGCTTTTAAATAATAATAGGAGTATGGCAAGTATACAGTACAGCATTCGGTAACAAATGTATGTGATGTTGTTTGCCGCTTATCATAGGAAAAGGTCACTTAATTACATTAAATGTGGTACTAGAAAATCGTTTCTTTGCAACCATTGTTTTAATAATGGAGCACTGGATTCATTAGGAGGGTTTGGAAACTCATTAGGTCTTACAGTATAGGGGATTTGGTTTGAATACTCATGATGTTTTATCTCCTTTTCCCAATGCTTTTAAATAGTAATAGGAGTATGGCAAGTATACAGTACAGCATTTGGTAACAAATGTGTATGATGTTGTTTGCCACTTATCATAGGAAAAGGTCTCTTAATTACATTAAATATGGTACAAGAAAAACGTTTCTTTGCAACCATTGTTTTAATAATGGAGCACTGGATTCATTAGGAGGGTTTGGAAACTCATTAGGTCTTACAGTATAGGGGATTTGGTTTAAATACTCATGATGTTTTATCTCCTTTTCCCAATGCTTTTAAATAGTAATAGGAGTATGGCAAGTATACGGTACAGCATTCGGTAACAAATGTATATGATAATGTTTGCCGCTTATCATAGGAAAAGGTCTCTTAATTACATTAAATGTGGTACTAGAAAAACGTTTCTTTGCAACCATTGTTTTAATAATGGAGCACTGGATTCATTAGGAGGGTTTGGAAACTCATTAGGTCTTACAGTATAGGGGATTTGGTTTGAATACTTATGATGTTTTATCTCCTTTTCCCAATGCTTTTAAATAGTAATAGGAGTATGGCAAGTATACAGTACAGCATTCGGTAACAAATGTGTATGATGTTGTTTGCCACTTATCATAGGAAAAGGTCTCTTAATTACATTAAATATGGTACAAGAAAAACGTTTCTTTGCAACCATTGTTTTAATAATGGAGCACTGGATTCATTAGGAGGGTTTGGAAACTCATTAGGTCTTACAGTATAGGGGATTTGGTTTAAATACTCATGATGTTTTATCTCCTTTTCCCAATGCTTTTAAATAGTAATAGGAGTATGGCAAGTATACGGTACAGCATTCGGTAACAAATGTATATGATAATGTTTGCCGCTTATCATAGGAAAAGGTCTCTTAATTACATTAAATGTGGTACTAAAAAACGTTTCTTTGCAACCATTGTTTTAATAATGGAGCACTGGATTCATTAGGAGGGTTTGAAAACTCATTAGGTCTTACAATATAGTGGATTTGGTTTGAATACTCATGATGTTTTATCTCCTTTTCCCAATGCTTTTAAATAGTAATAGGAGTATGGCAAGTATACAGTACAGCATTCGGTAACAAATGTATATGATGTTGTTTGCCGCTTATCATAGGAAAAGGTCTCTTAGTTACATTAAATATGGTACTAGAAAAACGTTTCTTTGCAACCATTGTTTTAATAATGGAGCACTGGATTCATTATGAGGGTTTGGAAACTCATTACGTCTTACAGTATATGGGATTTGGTTTGAATACTCATGATGTTTTATCTCCTTTTCCCAATGCTTTTATATAGTAATAGGAGTATGGCAAGTATACAGTACAGCATTCGGTAACAAATGTATATGATGTTGTTTGCCGCTTATCATAGGAAAAGGTCTCTTAATTACATTAAAGGTGGTACTAGAAAAACGTTTCTTTGCAACCATTGTTTTAATAATGGAGCACTGGATTCATTAGGAGGGTTTGGAAACTCATTAGGTCTTACAGTATAGGGGATTTGGTTTGAATACTCATGATGTTTTATCTCCTTTTCCCAATGCTTTTAAATAGTAATAGGAGTATGGCAATTATACAGTACAGCATTCGGTAACAAATGTATATGATGTTGTTTGCCGCTTATCATAGGAAAAGGTCTCTTAATTACATTAAATGTGGTACTAGAAGAACGTTTCTTTGCAACAACTGTTTTAATAATGGAGCACTGGATTCATTAGGAGGGTTTGGAAACTCATTAGGTGTTGCAGTATAGGGGATTCGGTTTAAATACTCATGATGTTTTATCTCCTTTTCCCAATGCTTTTAAATAGTAATAGGAGTATGGCAAGTATACAGTAAAGCATTCGGTAACAAATGTATATGATGTTGTTTTCCGCTTATCATAGGAAAAGGTCTCTTAATTACATTAAATGTGGTACCAGAAAAACGTTTCTTTGCAACCATTGTTTTGATAATGGAGCACTGGATTCATTAGGAGGGTTTGGAAACTTATTAGGTCTTACAGTATAGGGGATTTGGTTTGAATACTCATGATGTTTTATCTCCTTTTCCCAATGCTTTTAAATAGTAATAGGAGTATGGCAAGTATACAGTACAGCATTCGGTAACAAATGTATATGATGTTGTTTGCCGCTTATCATAGGAAAAGGTCTCTTAATTACATTAAATGTGGTATTAGAAAAACGTTTCTTTGCAACCATTGTTTTAATAATGGAGCACTGGATTCATTAGGAGGGTTTGGAAACTCATTAGGTCTTACAGTATAGGGGATTTGGTTTGAATACTCATGATGTTTTATCTCCTTTTCCCAATGCTTTTAAATAGTAATAGAAGTATGGCAAGTATACAGTACAGCATTCGGTAACAAATGTATATGATGTTGTTTGCCGCTTATCATAGGAAAAGGTCTCTTAATTACATTAAATGTGGTACTAGAAAAACGTTTCTTTGCAACCATTGTTTTAATAATGGAGCACTGGATTCATTAGGAGGGTTTGGAAACTCATTAGGTCTTACAGTATAGGGGATTTGGTTTGAATACTCCTGATGTTTTATCTACTTTTCCCAATGCTTTTAAATAGTAATAGGAGTATGGCAAGTATACAGTACAGCATTCGGTAACAAATGTATATGATGTTGTTTGCCGCTTATCATAGGAAAAGGTCTCTTAATTACATTAAATGTGGTACTAGAAAAACGTTTCTTTGCAACCATTGTTTTAATAATGGAGCACTGGATTCATTAGGAGGGTTTGGAAACTCATTAGGTCTTACAGTATAGGGGATTTGGTTTGAATACTCATGATGTTTTATTTCCTTTTCCCAATGCTTTTAAATAGTAATAGGAGTATGGCAAGTATACAGTACAGCATTCGGTAACAAATGTATATGATGTTGTTTGCCGCTTATCATAGGAAAAGGTCTCTTAATTACATTAAATGTGGTATTAGAAAAATGTTTCTTTGCAACCATTGTTTTAATAATAGGAGCACTGGATTCATTAGGAGGTTTTGGAAACTCATTAGGTCTTACAGTATAAGGGATTTGGTTTGAATACTCATGATGTTTTATCTCCTTTTCCCAATGCTTTTAAATAGTAATAGGAGTATGGCAAGTATACAGTACAGCATTCGGTAACAAATGTATATGATGTTTGCCGCTTATCATAGGAAAAGGTCTCTTAATTACATTAAATGTGGTACTAGAAAAACGTTTCTTTGCCACCATTGTTTTAATAATGGAGCACTGGATTCATTAGGAGGGTTTGGAAACTCATTAGGTCTTACAGTATAGGGGATTTGGTTTGAATACTCATGATGTTTTATTTCCTTTTCCCAATGCTTTTAAATAGTAATAGGAGTATGGCAAGTATACAGTACAGCATTCGGTAACAAATGTATATGATGTTTGCCGCTCATCATAGGAAAAGGTCTCTTAATTACATTAAATGTGGTACTAGAAAAACGTTTCTTTGCAACCATTGTTTTAATAATGGAGCACTGGATTCATTAGGAGGGTTTGGAAACTCATTAGGTCTTACAGTATAGGGGATTTGGTTTGAATACTCATGATGTTTTATCTCCTTTTCCCAATGCTTTTAAATAGTAATAGGAGTATGGCAAGTATACAGTACAGCATTCGGTAACAAATGTATATGATGTTGTTTGCCGCTTATCATAGGAAAAGGTCTCTTAATTACATTAAATGTGGTACTAGAAGAACGTTTCTTTGCAACCACTGTTTTAATAATGGAGCACTGGATTCATTAGGAGGGTTTGGAAACTCATTAGGTGTTACAGTATAGGGGATTTGGTTTGAATACTCATGATGTTTTATCTCCTTTTCCCAATGCTTTTAAATAGTAATAGGAGTATGGCAAGTATACAGTACAGCATTCGGTAACAAATGTATATGATGTTGTTTGCCGCTTATCATAGGAAAAGGTCTCTTAATTACATTAAATGTGGTACTAGAAAAACGTTTCTTTGCAACCATTGTTTTAATAATGGAGCACTGGATTCATTAGGAGGGTTTGGAAACTCATTAGGTCTTACAGTATAGGGGATTTGGTTTGAATACTCATGATGTTTTATCTCCTTTTCCCAATGCTTTTAAATAGTAATAGGAGTATGGCAAGTATACAGTACAGCATTCGGTAACAAATGTATATGATGTTGTTTGCCGCTTATCATAGGAAAAGGTCTCTTAATTACATTAAATGTGGTACTAGAAAAACGTTTCTTTGCAACCATTGTTTTAATAATGGAGCACTGGATTCATTAGGAGGGTTTGGAAACTCATTAGGTCTTACAGTATAGGGGATTTGGTTTGAATACTCATGATGTTTTATCTCCTTTTCCAATGCTTTTAAATAGTAATAGGAGTATGGCAAGTATACAGTACAGCATTCGGTAACAAATGTATATGATGTTGTTTGCCGCTTATCATAGGAAAAGGTCTCTTAATTACATTAAATGTGGTATTAGAAAAACGTTTCTTTGCAACCATTGTTTTAATAATGGAGCACTGGATTCATTAGGAGGGTTTGGAAACTCATTAGGTCTTACAGTATAGGGGATTTGGTTTGAATACTCATGATGTTTTATCTCCTTTTCCCAATGCTTTTAAATAGTAATAGGAGTATGGCAAGTATACAGTACAGCATTCGGTAACAAATGTATGTGATGTTGTTTGCCGCTTATCATAGGAAAAGGTCTCTTAATTACATTAAATGTGGTACTAGAAAAACGTTTCTTTGCAACCATTGTTTTAATAATGGAGCACTGGATTCATTAGGAGGGTTTGGAAACTCATTAGGTCTTACAGTATAGGGGATTTGGTTTGAATACTTATGATGTTTTATCTCCTTTTCCCAATGCTTTTAAATAGTAATAGGAGTATGGCAAGTATACAGTACAGCATTTGGTAACAAATGTATATGATGTTGTTTGCCACTTATCATAGGAAAAGGTCTCTTAATTACATTAAATATGGTACTAGAAAAACGTTTCTTTGCAACCATTGTTTTAATAATGGAGCACTGGATTCATTAGGAGGGTTTGGAAACTCATTAGGTCTTACAGTATAGGGGATTTGGTTTGAATACTCATGATGTTTTATCTCCTTTTCCCAATGCTTTTAAATAGTAATAGGAGTATGGCAAGTATACGTACAGCATTCGGTAACAAATGTATATGATGTTGTTTGCCGCTTATCATAGGAAAAGGTCTCTTAATTACATTAAATGTGGTACTAGAAAAACGTTTCTTTGCAACCATTGTTTTAATAATGGAGCACTGGATTCATTAGGAGGGTTTGGAAACTCATTAGGTCTTACAGTATAGTGGATTTGGTTTGAATACTCATGATGTTTTATCTCCTTTTCCCAATGCTTTTAAATAGTAATAGGAGTATGGCAAGTATACAGTACAGCATTCGGTAACAAATGTATATGATGTTGTTTGCCGCTTATCATAGGAAAAGGTCTCTTAATTACATTAAATGTGGTACTAGAAAAACGTTTCTTTGCAACCATTGTTTTAATAATGGAGCACTGGATTCATTAGGAGGGTTTGGAAACTCATTAGGTCTTACAGTATATGGGATTTGGTTTGAATACTCATGATGTTTTATCTCCTTTTCCCAATGCTTTTAAATAGTAATAGGAGTATGGCAAGTATACAGTACAGCATTCGGTAACAAATGTATATGATGTTGTTTGCCGCTTATCATAGGAAAAGGTCTCTTAATTACATTAAAGTGGTACTAGAAAAACGTTTCTTTGCAACCATTGTTTTAATAATGGAGCACTGGATTCATTAGGAGGGTTTGGAAACTCATTAGGTCTTACAGTATAGGGGATTTGGTTTGAATACTCATGATGTTTTATCTCCTTTTCCCAATGCTTTTAAATAGTAATAGGAGTATGGCAAGTATACAGTACAGCATTCGGTAACAAATGTATATGATGTTGTTTGCCGCTTATCATAGGAAAAGGTCTCTTAATTACATTAAATGTGGTACTAGAAAAACGTTTCTTTGCAACCATTGTTTTAATAATGGAGCACTGGATTCATTAGGAGGGTTTGGAAACTCATTAGGTCTTACAGTATAGGGGATTTGGTTTGAATACTCATGATGTTTTATCTCCTTTTCCCAATGCTTTTAAATAGTAATAGGAGTATGGCAAGTATACAGTACAGCATTCGGTAACAAATGTATATGATGTTGTTTGCCGCTTATCATAGGAAAAGGTCTCTTAATTACATTAAATGTGGTACTAGAAAAACGTTTCTTTGCAACCATTGTTTTAATAATGGAGCACTGGATTCATTAGGAGGGTTTGGAAACTCATTAGGTCTTACAGTATAGGGATTTGGTTTGAATACTCATGATGTTTTATCTCCTTTTCCCAATGCTTTTAAATAGTAATAGGAGTATGGCAAGTATACAGTACAGCATTCGGTAACAAATGTATATGATGTTGTTTGCCGCTTATCATAGGAAAAGGTCTCTTAATTACATTAAATGTGGTACTAGAAAAACGTTTCTTTGCAACCATTGTTTTAATAATGGAGCACTGGATTCATTAGGAGGGTTTGGAAACTCATTAGGTCTTACAGTATAGGGGATTTGGTTTGAATACTCATGATGTTTTATCTCCTTTTCCCAATGCTTTTAAATAGTAATAGGAGTATGGCAAGTATACAGTACAGCATTCGGTAACAAATGTATATGATGTTGTTTGCCGCTTATCATAGGAAAAGGTCTCTTAATTACATTAAATGAGGTACTAGAAAAACGTTTCTTTGCAACCATTGTTTTGATAATGGAGCACTGGATTCATTAGGAGGGTTTGGAAACTCATTAGGTCTTACAGTATAGGGGATTTGGTTTGAATACTCATGATGTTTTATCTCCTTTTCCCAATGCTTTTAAATAGTAATAGGAGTATGGCAAGTATACAGTACAGCATTCGGTATCAAAATGTGTATGATGTTGTTTTCCGCTTATCATAGGAAAAGGTCTCTTAATTACATTAAGTATGGTATTAGAAAAACGTTTCTTTGCAACCATTGTTTTAATAATGGAGCACTGGATTCATTAGGAGGTTTTTGAAACTCATTAGGTCTTACAGTATAAGGGATTTGGTTTTAATACTCATGATGTTTTATCTCCTTTTCCCAATGCTTTTAAATAGTAATAGGAGTATGGCAAGTATACAGTACAGCATTCGGTAACAAATGTATATGATGTTTGCCGCTTATCATAGGAAAAGGTCTCTTAATTACATTAAATGTGGTACTAGAAAAACGTTTCTTTGCCACCATTGTTTTAATAATGGAGCACTGGATTCATTAGGAGGGTTTGGAAACTCATTAGGTCTTACAGTATAGGGGATTTGGTTTGAATACTCATGATGTTTTATTTCCTTTTCCCAATGCTTTTAAATAGTAATAGGAGTATGGCAAGTATACAGTACAGCATTCGGTAACAAATGTATATGATGTTGTTTGCCGCTCATCATAGGAAAAGGTCTCTTAATTACATTAAATGTGGTACTAGAAAAACGTTTCTTTGCAACCATTGTTTTAATAATGGAGCACTGGATTCATTAGGAGGGTTTGGAAACTCATTAGGTCTTACAGTATAGGGGATTTGGTTTGAATACTCATGATGTTTTATCTCCTTTTCCCAATGCTTTTAAATAGTAATAGGAGTATGGCAATTATACAGTACAGCATTCGGTAACAAATGTATATGATGTTGTTTGCCGCTTATCATAGGAAAAGGTCTCTTAATTACATTAAATGTGGTACTAGAAGAACGTTTCTTTGCAACAACTGTTTTAATAATGGAGCACTGGATTCATTAGGAGGGTTTGGAAACTCATTAGGTGTTGCAGTATAGGGGATTTGGTTTAAATACTCATGATGTTTTATCTCCTTTTCCCAATGCTTTTAAATAGTAATAGGAGTATGGCAAGTATACAGTACAGCATTCGGTAACAAATGTATATGATGTTGTTTTCCGCTTATCATAGGAAAAGGTCTCTTAATTACATTAAATGTGGTACTAGAAAAACGTTTCTTTGCCACCATTGTTTTAATAATGGAGCACTGGATTCATTAGGAGGGTTTGGAAACTCATTAGGTCTTACAGTATAGGGGATTTGGTTTGAATACTCATGATGTTTTATTTCCTTTTCCCAATGCTTTTAAATAGTAATAGGAGTATGGCAAGTATACAGTACAGCATTCGGTAACAAATGTATATGATGTTGTTTGCCGCTCATCATAGGAAAAGGTCTCTTAATTACATTAAATGTGGTACTAGAAAAACGTTTCTTTGCAACCATTGTTTTAATAATGGAGCACTGGATTCATTAGGAGGGTTTGGAAACTCATTAGGTCTTACAGTATAGGGGATTTGGTTTGAATACTCATGATGTTTTATCTCCTTTTCCCAATGCTTTTAAATAGTAATAGGAGTATGGCAAGTATACAGTACAGCATTCGGTAACAAATGTATATGATGTTGTTTGCCGCTTATCATAGGAAAAGGTCTCTTAATTACATTAAATGTGGTACTAGAAGAACGTTTCTTTGCAACCACTGTTTTAATAATGGAGCACTGGATTCATTAGGAGGGTTTGGAAACTCATTAGGTGTTACAGTATAGGGGATTTTGTTTGAATACTCATGATGTTTTATCTCCTTTTCCCAATGCTTTTAAATAGTAATAGGAGTATGGCAAGTATACAGTACAGCATTCGGTAACAAATGTGTATGATGTTGTTTGCAGCTTATCATAGGAAATGGTCTCTTAATTACATTAAATGTGGTACTAGAAAAACGTTTCTTTGCAACCATTGTTTTAATAATGGAGCACTGGAGTCATTAGTAGGGTTTGGAAACTCATTAGGTCTTACAGTATAGGGGATTTGGTTTGAATACTCATGATGTTTTATCTCCTTTTCCCAATGCTTTTAAATAGTAATAGGAGTATGGCAAGTATACAGTACAGCATTCGGTAACAAATGTATATGATGTTGTTTGCCGCTTATCATAGGAAAAGGTCTCTTAATTACATTAAATGTGTACTAGAAAAACGTTTCTTTGCAACCATTGTTTTAATAATGGAGCACTGGATTCATTTGGAGGGTTTGGAAACTCATTAGGTCTTACAGTATAGGGATTTGGTTTGAATACTCATGATGTTTTATCTCCTTTTCCCAATGCTTTTAAATAGTAATAGGAGTATGGCAAGTATACAGTACAGCATTCGGTAACAAATGTATATGATGTTGTTTGCCGATTATCATAGGAAAAGGTCTCTTAATTACATTAAATGTGGTACTAGAAAAACGTTTCTTTGCAACCATTGTTTTAATAATGGAGCACTGGATTCATTAGGAGGGTTTGGAAACTCATTAGGTCTTACAGTATAGGGGATTTGGTTTGAATACTCATGATGTTTTATCTCCTTTTCCAATGCTTTTAAATAGTAATAGGAGTATGGCAAGTATACGTACAGCATTCGGTAACAAATGTATATGATGTTGTTTGCCGCTTATCATAGGAAAAGGTCTCTTAATTACATTAAATGTGGTACTAGAAAAACGTTTCTTTGCAACCATTGTTTTAATAATGGAGCACTGGATTCATTAGGAGGGTTTGGAAACTCATTAGGTCTTACAGTATAGGATTTGGTTTGAATACTCATGATGTTTTATCTCCTTTTCCCAATGCTTTTAAATAGTAATAGGAGTATGGCAAGTATACAGTACAGCATTCGGTAACAAATGTATATGATGTTGTTTGCCGCTTATCATAGGAAAAGGTCTCTTAATTACATTAAATGTGGTACTAGAAAAACGTTTCTTTGCAACCATTGTTTTAATAATGGAGCACTGGATTCATTAGGAGGGTTTGGAAACTCATTAGGTCTTACAGTATAGGGGATTTGGTTTGAATACTTATGATGTTTTATCTCCTTTTCCCAATGCTTTTAAATAGTAATAGGAGTATGGCAAGTATACAGTACAGCATTCGGTAACAAATGTGTATGATGTTGTTTGCCGCTTATCATAGGAAAAGGTCTCTTAATTACATTAAATGTGGTACTAGAAAAACGTTTCTTTGCAACCATTGTTTTAATAATGGAGCACTGGATTCATTAGGAGGGTTTGGAAACTCATTAGGTCTTACAGTATAGGGGATTTGGTTTGAATACTCATGATGTTTTATCTCCTTTTCCCAATGCTTTTAAATAGTAATAGGAGTATGGCAAGTATACAGTACAGCATTCGGTAACAAATGTATATGATGTTGTTTGCCGCTTATCATAGGAAAAGGTCTCTTAATTACATTAAATGTGGTACTAAAAAACGTTTCTTTGCAACCATTGTTTTAATAATGGAGCACTGGATTCATTAGGAGGGTTTGGAAACTCATTAGGTCTTACAGTATAGGGGATTTGGTTTGAATACTCATGATGTTTTATCTCCTTTTCCCAATGCTTTTAAATAGTAATAGGAGTATGGCAAGTATACAGTACAGCATTCGGTAACAAATGTATATGATGTTGTTTGCCGCTTATCATAGGAAAAGGTCTCTTAATTACATTAAATGTGGTACTAGAAAAACGTTTCTTTGCAACCATTGTTTTAATAATGGAGCACTGGATTCATTAGGAGGGTTTGGAAACTCATTAGGTCTTACAGTATAGGGGATTTGGTTTGAATACTCATGATGTTTTATCTCCTTTTCCCAATGCTTTTAAATAGTAATAGGAGTATGGCAAGTATACAGTACAGCATTCGGTAACAAATGTATATGATGTTGTTTGCCGCTTATCATAGGAAAAGGTCTCTTAATTACATTAAATGTGGTACTAGAAAAACGTTTCTTTGCAACCATTGTTTTAATAATGGAGCACTGGATTCATTAGGAGGGTTTGGAAACTCATTAGGTCTTACAGTATAGGGGATTTGGTTTGAATACTCATGATGTTTTATTTCCTTTTCCCAATGCTTTTAAATAGTAATAGGAGTATGGCAAGTATACAGTACAGCATTCGGTAACAAATGTATATGATGTTGTTTGCCGCTCATCATAGGAAAAGGTCTCTTAATTACATTAAATGTGGTACTAGAAAAACGTTTCTTTGCAACCATTGTTTTAATAATGGAGCACTGGATTCATTAGGAGGGTTTGGAAACTCATTAGGTCTTACAGTATAGGGGATTTGGTTTGAATACTCATGATGTTTTATCTCCTTTTCCCAATGCTTTTAAATAGTAATAGAAGTATGGCAAGTATACAGTACAGCATTCGGTAACAAATGTATATGATGTTGTTTGCCGCTTATCATAGGAAAAGGTCTCTTAATTACATTAAATGTGGTACTAGAAAAACGTTTCTTTGCAACCATTGTTTTAATAATGGAGCACTGGATTCATTAGGAGGGTTTGGAAACTCATTAGGTCTTACAGTATAGGGGATTTGGTTTGAATACTCCTGATGTTTTATCTACTTTTCCCAATGCTTTTAAATAGTAATAGGAGTATGGCAAGTATACAGTACAGCATTCGGTAACAAATGTATATGATGTTGTTTGCCGCTTATCATAGGAATAGGTCTCTTAATTACATTAAATGTGGTACTAGAAAAACGTTTCTTTGCAACCATTGTTTTAATAATGGAGCACTGGATTCATTAGGAGGGTTTGGAAACTCATTAGGTCTTACAGTATAGGGGATTTGGTTTGAATACTCATGATGTTTTATTTCCTTTTCCCAATGCTTTTAAATAGTAATAGGAGTATGGCAAGTATACAGTACAGCATTCGGTAACAAATGTATATGATGTTGTTTGCCGCTCATCATAGGAAAAGGTCTCTTAATTACATTAAATGTGGTACTAGAAAAACGTTTCTTTGCAACCATTGTTTTAATAATGGAGCACTGGATTCATTAGGAGGGTTTGGAAACTCATTAGGTCTTACAGTATAGGGGATTTGGTTTGAATACTCATGATGTTTTATCTCCTTTTCCCAATGCTTTTAAATAGTAATAGGAGTATGGCAAGTATACAGTACAGCATTCGGTAACAAATGTATATGATGTTTGCCGCTTATCATAGGAAAAGGTCTCTTAATTACATTAAATGTGGTACTAGAAGAACGTTTCTTTGCAACCAACTGTTTTAATAATGGAGCACTGGATTCATTAGGAGGGTTTGGAAACTCATTAGGTGTTACAGTATAGGGGATTTGGTTTGAATACTCATGATGTTTTATCTCCTTTTCCCAATGCTTTTAAATAGTAATAGGAGTATGGCAAGTATACAGTACAGCATTCGGTAACAAATGTATATGATGTTGTTTGCCGCTTATCATAGGAAAAGGTCTCTTAATTACATTAAATGTGGTACTAGAAAAACGTTTCTTTGCAACCATTGTTTTAATAATGGAGCACTGGATTCATTAGGAGGGTTTGGAAACTCATTAGGTCTTACAGTATAGGGGATTTGGTTTGAATACTCATGATGTTTTATTTCCTTTTCCCAATGCTTTTAAATAGTAATAGGAGTATGGCAAGTATACAGTACAGCATTCGGTAACAAATGTATATGATGTTGTTTGCCGCTTATCATAGGAAAAGGTCTCTTAATTACATTAAATGTGGTACTAGAAAAACGTTTCTTTGCAACCATTGTTTTAATAATGGAGCACTGGATTCATTAGGAGGGTTTGGAAACTCATTAGGTCTTACAGTATAGGGGATTTGGTTTGAATACTCATGATGTTTTATCTCCTTTTCCCAATGCTTTTAAATAGTAATAGGAGTATGGCAAGTATACAGTACAGCATTCGGTAACAAATGTATATGATGTTGTTTGCCGCTTATCATAGGAAAAGGTCTCTTAATTACATTAAATGTGGTACTAGAAGAACGTTTCTTTGCAACCACTGTTTTAATAATGGAGCACTGGATTCATTAGGAGGGTTTGGAAACTCATTAGGTGTTACAGTATAGGGGATTTGGTTTGAATACTCATGATGTTTTATCTCCTTTTCCCAATGCTTTTAAATAGTAATAGGAGTATGGCAAGTATACAGTACAGCATTCGGTAACAAATGTGTATGATGTTGTTTGCAGCTTATCATAGGAAATGGTCTCTTAATTACATTAAATGTGGTACTAGAAAAACGTTTCTTTGCAACCATTGTTTTAATAATGGAGCACTGGAGTCATTAGTAGGGTTTGGAAACTCATTAGGTCTTACAGTATAGGGGATTTGGTTTGAATACTCATGAGGTTTTATCACCTTTTCCCAATGCTTTTAAATAGTAATAGGAGTATGGCAAGTATACAGTATAGCATTCAGTAACAAATGTATATGATGTTGTTTGCCGCTTATCATAGGAAAAGGTCTCTTAATTACATTAAATGATGTACTAGAAAAACGTTTCTTTGCAACCATTGTTTTAATAATGGAGCACTGGATTCATTTGGAGGGTTTGGAAACTCATTAGGTCTTACAGTATACGGGATTTGGTTTGAATACTCATGATGTTTTATCTCCTTTTCCCAATGCTTTTAAATAATAATAGGAGTATGGCAAGTATACAGTACAGCATTCGGTAACAAATGTATATGATGTTGTTTGCCGATTATCATAGGAAAAGGTCTCTTAATTATATTAAATGTGGTACTAGAAAAACGTTTCTTTGCAACCATTGTTTTAATAATGGAGCACTGGATTCATTAGGAGGGTTTGGAAACTCATTAGGTCTTACAGTATAGGGGATTTGGTTTGAATACTCATGATGTTCTATCTCCTTTTCCAAATGCTTTTAAATAGTAATAAGAGTATGGCAAGTATACGTTACAGCATTCGGTAACAAATGTATATGATGTTGTTTGCCGCTTATCATAGGAAAAGGTCTCTTAATTACATTAAATGTGGTATTAGAAAAACGTTTCTTTGCAACCATTGTTTTAATAATGGAGCACTGGATTCATTAGGAGGGTTTGGAAACTCATTAGGTCTTACAGTATAAGAGATTTGGTTTGAATACCCATGATGTTTTATCTCCTTTTCCCAATGCTTTTAAATAATAATAGGAGTATGGCAAGTATACAGTACAGCATTCGGTAACAAATGTATGTGATGTTGTTTGCCGCTTATAATAGGAAAAGGTCACTTAATTACATTAAATGTGGTACTAGAAAATCGTTTCTTTGCAACCATTGTTTTAATAATGGAGCACTGGATTCATTAGGAGGGTTTGGAAACTCACTAGGTCTTACAGTGTAGGGGATTTGGTTTGAATACTTATGATGTTTTATCTCCTTTTCCCAATGCTTTTAAATAGTAATAGGAGTATGGCAAGTATACAGTACAGCATTCGGTAACAAATGTGTATGATGTTGTTTGCCACTTATCATAGGAAAAGGTCTCTTAATTACATTAAATATGGTACAAGAAAAACGTTTCTTTGCAACCATTGTTTTAATAATGGAGCACTGGATTCATTAGGAGGGTTTGGAAACTCATTAGGTCTTACAGTATAGGGGATTTGGTTTGAATACTCATGATGTTTTATCTCCTTTTCCCAATGCTTTTAAATAGTAATAGGAGTATGGCAAGTATACAGTACAGCATTCGGTAACAAATGTATATGATGTTGTTTGCCGCTTATCATAGGAAAAGGTCTCTTAATTACATTAAATGTGGTACTAGAAAAACGTTTCTTTGCAACCATTGTTTTAATAATGGAGCACTGGATTCATTAGGAGGGTTTGGAAACTCATTAGGTCTTACAGTATAGTGGGATTTGGTTTGAATACTCATGATGTTTTATCTCCTTTTCCCAATGCTTTTAAATAGTAATAGGAGTATGGCAAGTATACAGTACAGCATTCGGTAACAAATGTATATGATGTTGTTTGCCGCTTATCATAGGAAAAGGTCTCTTAATTACATTAAATATGGTACTAGAAAAACGTTTCTTTGCAACCATTGTTTTAATAATGGAGCACTGGATTCATTAGAAGGGTTTGGAAACTCATTAGGTCTTACAGTATAGGGGATTTGGTTTGAATACTCATGATGTTTTATCTCCTTTTCCCAATGCTTTTAAATAGTAATAGGAGTATGGCAATTATACAGTACAGCATTCGGTAACAAATGTATATGATGTTGTTTGCCGCTTATCATAGGAAAAGGTCTCTTAATTACATTAAATGTGGTACTAGAAGAACGTTTCTTTGCAACAACTGTTTTAATAATTGAGCACTGGATTCATTAGGAGGGTTTGGAAACTCATTAGGTCTTACAGTATAGGGGATTTGGTTTGAATACTCATGATGTTTTATCTCCTTTTCCCAATGCTTTTAAATAGTAATAGGAGTATGGCAAGTATACAGTACAGCATTCGGTAACAAATGTATATGATGTTGTTTTCCGCTTATCATAGGAAAAGGTCTCTTAATTACATTAAATGTGGTACTAGAAAAACGTTTCTTTGCAACCATTGTTTTGATAATGGAGCACTGGATTCATTAGGAGGGTTTGGAAACTTATTAGGTCTTACAGTATAGGGGATTTGGTTTGAATACTCATGATGTTTTATCTACCTTTTCCCAATGCTTTTAAATAGTAATAGGAGTATGGCAAGTATACAGTACAGCATTCGGTAACAAATGTATATGATGTTGTTTGCCGCTTATCATAGGAAAAGGTCTCTTAATTACATTAAATGTGGTACTAGAAAAACGTTTCTTTGCAACCATTGTTTTAATAATGGAGCACTGGATTCATTAGGAGGGTTTGGAAACTCATTAGGTCTTACAGTATAGGGGATTTGGTTTGAATACTCATGATGTTTTATTTCCTTTTCCCAATGCTTTTAAATAGTAATAGGAGTATGGCAAGTATACAGTACAGCATTCGGTAACAAATGTATATGATGTTGTTTGCCGCTTATCATAGGAATAGGTCTCTTAATTACATTAAATGTGGTACTAGAAAAACGTTTCTTTGCAACCATTGTTTTAATAATGGAGCACTGGATTCATTAGGAGGGTTTGGAAACTCATTAGGTCTTACAGTATAGGGGATTTGGTTTGAATACTCATGATGTTTTATCTCCTTTTCCCAATGCTTTTAAATAGTAATAGGAGTATGGCAAGTATACAGTACAGCATTCGGTAACAAATGTATATGATGTTGTTTGCCGCTTATCATAGGAAAAGGTCTCTTAATTACATTAAATGTGGTACTAGAAAAACGTTTCTTTGCCAACCATTGTTTTAATAATGGAGCACTGGATTCATTAGGAGGGTTTGGAAACTCATTAGGTCTTACAGTATAGGGGATTTGGTTTGAATACTCATGATGTTTTATCTCCTTTTCCCAATGCTTTTAAATAGTAATAGGAGTATGGCAAGTATACAGTACAGCATTCGGTAACAAATGTATATGATGTTGTTTGCCGCTTATCATAGGAAAAGGTCTCTTAATTACATTAAATGTGGTACTAGAAAAACGTTTCTTTGCCACCATTGTTTTAATAATGGAGCACTGGATTCATTAGGAGGGTTTGGAAACTCATTAGGTCTTACAGTATAGGGGATTTGGTTTGAATACTCATGATGTTTTATTTCCTTTTCCCAATGCTTTTAAATAGTAATAGGAGTATGGCAAGTATACAGTACAGCATTCGGTAACAAATGTATATGATGTTGTTTGCCGCTCATCATAGGAAAAGGTCTCTTAATTACATTAAATGTGGTACTAGAAAAACGTTTCTTTGCAACCATTGTTTTAATAATGGAGCACTGGATTCATTAGGAGGGTTTGGAAACTCATTAGGTCTTACAGTATAGGGGATTTGGTTTGAATACTCATGATGTTTTATCTCCTTTTCCCAATGCTTTTAAATAGTAATAGGAGTATGGCAAGTATACAGTACAGCATTCGGTAACAAATGTATATGATGTTGTTTGCCGCTTATCATAGGAAAATGGTCTCTTAATTACATTAAATGTGGTACTAGAAGAACGTTTCTTTGCAACCATTGTTTTAATAATGGAGCACTGGATTCATTAGGAGGGTTTGGAAACTCATTAGGTCTTACAGTATAGGGGATTTTGTTTGAATACTCATGATGTTTTATCTCCTTTTCCCAATGCTTTTAAATAGTAATAGGAGTATGGCAAGTATACAGTACAGCATTCGGTAACAAATGTGTATGATGTTGTTTGCAGCTTATCATAGGAAATGGTCTCTTAATTACATTAAATGTGGTACTAGAAAAACGTTTCTTTGCAACCATTGTTTTAATAATGGAGCACTGGAGTCATTAGTAGGGTTTGGAAACTCATTAGGTCTTACAGTATAGGGGATTTGGTTTGAATACTCATGAGGTTTTATCACCTTTTCCCAATGCTTTTAAATAGTAATAGGAGTATGGCAAGTATACAGTACAGCATTCAGTAACAAATGTATATGATGTTGTTTGCCGCTTATCATAGGAAAAGGTCTCTTAATTACATTAAATGATGTACTAGAAAAACGTTTCTTTGCAACCATTGTTTTAATAATGGAGCACTGGATTCATTAGGAGGGTTTGGAAACTCATTAGGTCTTACAGTATACGGGATTTGGTTTGAATACTCATGATGTTTTATCTCCTTTTCCCAATGCTTTTAAATAATAATAGGAGTATGGCAAGTATACAGTACAGCATTCGGTAACAAATGTATATGATGTTGTTTGCCGATTATCATAGGAAAAGGTCTCTTAATTATATTAAATGTGGTACTAGAAAAACGTTTCTTTGCAACCATTGTTTTAATAATGGAGCACTGGATTCATTAGGAGGGTTTGGAAACTCATTAGGTCTTACAGTATAGGGGATTTGGTTTGAATACTCATGATGTTCTATCTCCTTTTCCAAATGCTTTTAAATAGTAATAAGAGTATGGCAAGTATACGTTACAGCATTCGGTAACAAATGTATATGATGTTGTTTGCCGCTTATCATAGGAAAAGGTCTCTTAATTACATTAAATGTGGTATTAGAAAAACGTTTCTTTGCAACCATTGTTTTAATAATGGAGCACTGGATTCATTAGGAGGGTTTGGAAACTCATTAGGTCTTACAGTATAAGAGATTTGGTTTGAATACCCATGATGTTTTATCTCCTTTTCCCAATGCTTTTAAATAATAATAGGAGTATGGCAAGTATACAGTACAGCATTCGGTA
This sequence comes from Palaemon carinicauda, assembly GCF_036898095.1. Taxonomy (NCBI): domain Eukaryota; kingdom Metazoa; phylum Arthropoda; class Malacostraca; order Decapoda; family Palaemonidae; genus Palaemon; species Palaemon carinicauda. Next base: position 11,700,578 of record NC_090734.1, read on the forward strand.
ACAAATGTATGTGATGTTGTTTGCCGCTTATAATAGGAAAAGGTCACTTAATTACATTAAATGTGGTACTAGAAAATCGTTTCTTTGCAACCATTGTTTTAATAATGGAGCACTGGATTCATTAGGAGGGTTTGGAAACTCATTAGGTCTTACAGTATAGGGGATTTGGTTTGAATACTCATGATGTTTTATCTCCTTTTCCCAATGCTTTTAAATAGTAATAGGAGTATGGCAAGTATACAGTACAGCATTCGGTAACAAATGTATATGATGTTGTTTGCCGCTTATCATAGGAAAAGGTCTCTTAATTACATTAAATGTGGTACTAAAAAAACGTTTCTTTGCAACCATTGTTTTAATAATGGAGCACTGGATTCATTAGGAGGGTTTGGAAACTCATTAGGTCTTACAGTATAGGGGATTTGGTTTGAATACTCATGATGTTTTATCTCCTTTTCCCAATGCTTTTAAATAGTAATAGGAGTATGGCAAGTATACAGTACAGCATTCGGTAACAAATGTATATGATGTTGTTTGCCGCTTATCATAGGAAAAGGTCTCTTAATTACATTAAATGTGGTACTAGAAAAACGTTTCTTTGCAACCATTGTTTTAATAATGGAGCACTGGATTCATTAGGAGGGTTTGGAAACTCATTAGGTCTTACAGTATATGGGATTTGGTTTGAATACTCATGATGTTTTATCTCCTTTTCCCAATGCTTTTAAATAGTAATAGGAGTATGGCAAGTATACAGTACAGCATTCGGTAACAAATGTATATGATGTTGTTTGCCGCTTATCATAGGAAAAGGTCTCTTAATTACATTAAATGGTACTAGAAAAACGTTTCTTTGCAACCATTGTTTTAATAATGGAGCACTGGATTCATTAGAGGGTTTGGAAACTCATTAGGTCTTACAGTATAGGGGATTTGGTTTGAATACTCATGATGTTTTATCTCCTTTTCCCAATGCTTTTAAATAGTAATAGGAGTATGGCAAGTTATACAGTACAGCATTCGGTAACAAATGTATATGATGTTGTTTGCCGCTTATCATAGGAAAAGGTCTCTTAATTACATTAAATGTGGTACTAGAAAAACGTTTCTTTGCAACCATTGTTTTAATAATGGAGCACTGGATTCATTAGGAGGGTTTGGAAACTCATTAGGTCTTACAGTATAGGGGATTTGGTTTGAATACTCATGATGTTTTATCTCCTTTTCCCAATGCTTTTAAATAGTAATAGGAGTATGGCAAGTATACAGTACAGCATTCGGTAACAAATGTATATGATGTTGTTTGCCGCTTATCATAGGAAAAGGTCTCTTAATTACATTAAATGTGGTACTAGAAAAACGTTTCTTTGCAACCATTGTTTTAATAATGGAGCACTGGATTCATTAGGAGGGTTTGGAAACTCATTAGGTCTTACAGTATAGGGGATTTGGTTTGAATACTCATGATGTTTTATCTCCTTTTCCCAATGCTTTTAAATAGTAATAGGAGTATGGCAAGTATACAGTACAGCATTCGGTAACAAATGTATATGATGTTGTTTGCCGCTTATCATAGGAAAAGGTCTCTTAATTACATTAAATGTGGTACTAGAAAAACGTTTCTTTGCAACCATTGTTTTAATAATGGAGCACTGGATTCATTAGGAGGGTTTGGAAACTCATTAGGTCTTACAGTATAGGGGATTTGGTTTGAATACTCATGATGTTTTATCTCCTTTTCCCAATGCTTTTAAATAGTAATAGGAGTATGGCAAGTATACAGTACAGCATTCGGTAACAAATGTATATGATGTTGTTTGCCGCTTATCATAGGAAAAGGTCTCTTAATTACATTAAATGTGGTACTAGAAAAACGTTTCTTTGCAACCATTGTTTTAATAATGGAGCACTGGATTCATTAGGAGGGTTTGGAAACTCATTAGGTCTTACAGTATAGGGGATTTGGTTTGAATACTCATGATGTTTTATCTCCTTTTCCCAATGCTTTTAAATAGTAATAGGAGTATGGCAAGTATACAGTACAGCATTCGGTAACAAATGTATATGATGTTGTTTGCCGCTTATCATAGGAAAAGGTCTCTTAATTACATTAAATGTGGTACTAGAAAAACGTTTCTTTGCAACCATTGTTTTAATAATGGAGCACTGGATTCATTAGGAGGGTTTGGAAACTCATTAGGTCTTACAGTATAGGGGATTTGGTTTGAATACTCATGATGTTTTATTTCCTTTTCCCAATGCTTTTAAATAGTAATAGGAGTATGGCAAGTATACAGTACAGCATTCGGTAACAAATGTATATGATGTTGTTTGCCGCTTATCATAGGAAAAGGTCTCTTAATTACATTAAATGTGGTATTAGAAAAACGTTTCTTTGCAACCATTGTTTTAATAATGGAGCACTGGATTCATTAGGAGGGTTTGGAAACTCATTAGGTCTTACAGTATAAGGGATTTGGTTTGAATACTCATGATGTTTTATCTCCTTTTCCCAATGCTTTTAAATAGTAATAGGAGTATGGCAAGTATACAGTACAGCATTCGGTAACAAATGTATATGATGTTGTTTGCCGCTTATCATAGGAAAAGGTCTCTTAATTACATTAAATGTGGTACTAGAAAAACGTTTCTTTGCAACCATTGTTTTAATAATGGAGCACTGGATTCATTAGGAGGGTTTGGAAACTCATTAGGTCTTACAGTATAGGGGATTTGGTTTGAATACTCATGATGTTTTATCTCCTTTTCCCAATGCTTTTAAATAGTAATAGGAGTATGGCAAGTATACAGTACAGCATTCGGTAACAAATGTATATGATGTTGTTTGCCGCTTATCATAGGAAAAGGTCTCTTAATTACATTAAATGTGGTACTAGAAAAACGTTTCTTTGCAACCATTGTTTTAATAATGGAGCACTGGATTCATTAGGAGGGTTTGGAAACTCATTAGGTCTTACAGTATAGGGGATTTGGTTTGAATACTCATGATGTTTTATCTCCTTTTCCCAATGCTTTTAAATAGTAATAGGAGTATGGCAAGTATACAGTACAGCATTCGGTAACAAATGTATATGATGTTGTTTGCCGCTTATCATAGGAAAAGGTCTCTTAATTACATTAAATGTGGTACTAGAAGAACGTTTCTTTGCAACCACTGTTTTAATAATGGAGCACTGGATTCATTAGGAGGGTTTGGAAACTCATTAGGTGTTACAGTATAGGGGATTTGGTTTGAATACTCATGATGTTTTATCTCCTTTTCCCAATGCTTTTAAATAGTAATAGGAGTATGGCAAGTATACAGTACAGCATTCGGTAACAAATGTGTATGATGTTGTTTGCAGCTTATCATAGGAAAAGGTCTCTTAATTACATTAAATGTGGTACTAGAAAAACGTTTCTTTGCAACCATTGTTTTAATAATGGAGCACTGGATTCATTAGGAGGGTTTGGAAACTCATTAGGTCTTACAGTATAGGGGATTTGGTTTGAATACTCATGATGTTTTATCTCCTTTTCCCAATGCTTTTAAATAGTAATAGGAGTATGGCAAGTATACAGTACAGCATTCGGTAACAAATGTATATGATGTTGTTTGCCGCTTATCATAGGAAAAGGTCTCTTAATTACATTAAATGTGGTACTAGAAAAACGTTTCTTTGCAACCATTGTTTTAATAATGGAGCACTGGATTCATTAGGAGGGTTTGGAAACTCATTAGGTCTTACAGTATACGGGATTTGGTTTGAATACTCATGATGTTTTATCTCCTTTTCCCAATGCTTTTAAATAATAATAGGAGTATGGCAAGTATACAGTACAGCATTCGGTAACAAATGTATATGATGTTGTTTGCCGCTTATCATAGGAAAAGGTCTCTTAATTACATTAAATGTGGTACTAGAAAAACGTTTCTTTGCAACCATTGTTTTAATAATGGAGCACTGGATTCATTAGGAGGGTTTGGAAACTCATTAGGTCTTACAGTATAGGGGATTTGGTTTGAATACTCATGATGTTTTATCTCCTTTTCCCAATGCTTTTAAATAGTAATAGGAGTATGGCAAGTATACAGTACAGCATTCGGTAACAAATGTATATGATGTTGTTTGCCGCTTATCATAGGAAAAGGTCTCTTAATTACATTAAATGTGGTACTAGAAAAACGTTTCTTTGCAACCATTGTTTTAATAATGGAGCACTGGATTCATTAGGAGGGTTTGGAAACTCATTAGGTCTTACAGTATAGGGGATTTGGTTTGAATACTCATGATGTTTTATCTCCTTTTCCCAATGCTTTTAAATAGTAATAGGAGTATGGCAAGTATACAGTACAGCATTCGGTAACAAATGTATATGATGTTGTTTGCCGCTTATCATAGGAAAAGGTCTCTTAATTACATTAAATGTGGTACTAGAAAATCGTTTCTTTGCAACCATTGTTTTAATAATGGAGCACTGGATTCATTAGGAGGGTTTGGAAACTCATTAGGTCTTACAGTATAGGGGATTTGGTTTGAATACTCATGATGTTTTATCTCCTTTTCCCAATGCTTTTAAATAGTAATAGGAGTATGGCAAGTATACAGTACAGCATTCGGTAACAAATGTATATGATGTTGTTTGCCGCTTATCATAGGAAAAGGTCTCTTAATTACATTAAATATGGTACAGAAAAACGTTTCTTTGCAACCATTGTTTTAATAATGGAGCACTGGATTCATTAGGAGGGTTTGGAAACTTATTAGGTCTTACAGTATAGGGGATTTGGTTTGAATACTCATGATGTTTTATCTCCTTTTCCCAATGCTTTTAAATAGTAATAGGAGTATGGCAAGTATACAGTACAGCATTCGGTAACAAATGTATATGATGTTGTTTGCCGCTTATCATAGGAAAAGGTCTCTTAATTACATTAAATGTGGTACTAGAAAAACGTTTCTTTGCAACCATTGTTTTAATAATGGAGCACTGGATTCATTAGGAGGGTTTGGAAACTCATTAGGTCTTACAGTATAGGGGATTTGGTTTGAATACTCATGATGTTTTATCTCCTTTTCCCAATGCTTTTAAATAGTAATAGGAGTATGGCAAGTATACAGTACAGCATTCGGTAACAAATGTATATGATGTTGTTTGCCGCTTATCATAGGAAAAGGTCTCTTAATTACATTAAATGTGGTACTAGAAAAACGTTTCTTTGCAACCATTGTTTTAATAATGGAGCACTGGATTCATTAGGAGGGTTTGGAAACTCATTAGGTCTTACAGTATAGGGGATTTGGTTTGAATACTCATGATGTTTTATCTCCTTTTCCCAATGCTTTTAAATAGTAATAGGAGTATGGCAAGTATACAGTACAGCATTCGGTAACAAATGTATATGATGTTGTTTGCCGCTTATCATAGGAAAAGGTCTCTTAATTACATTAAATGTGGTACTAGAAAAACGTTTCTTTGCAACCATTGTTTTAATAATGGAGCACTGGATTCATTAGGAGGTTTTGGAAACTCATTAGGTCTTACAGTATAGGGGATTTGGTTTGAATACTCATGATGTTTTATCTCCTTTTCCCAATGCTTTTAAATAGTAATAGGAGTATGGCAAGTATACAGTACAGCATTCGGTAACAAATGTATATGATGTTGTTTGCCGCTTATCATAGGAAAAGGTCTCTTAATTACATTAAATGAGGTACTAGAAAAACGTTTCTTTGCAACCATTGTTTTAATAATGGAGCACTGGATTCATTAGGAGGGTTTGGAAACTCATTAGGTCTTACAGTATAGGGGATTTGGTTTGAATACTCATGATGTTTTATCTCCTTTTCCCAATGCTTTTAAATAGTAATAGGAGTATGGCAAGTATACAGTACAGCATTCGGTAACAAATGTATATGATGTTGTTTTCCGCTTATCATAGGAAAAGGTCTCTTAATTACATTAAATGTGGTACTAGAAAAACGTTTCTTTGCAACCATTGTTTTAATAATGGAGCACTGGATTCATTAGGAGGGTTTGGAAACTCATTAGGTCTTACAGTATAGGGATTTGGTTTGAATACTCATGATGTTTTATCTCCTTTTCCCAATGCTTTTAAATAGTAATAGGAGTATGGCAAGTATACAGTACAGCATTCGGTAACAAATGTATATGATGTTTGCCGCTTATCATAGGAAAAGGTCTCTTAATTACATTAAATGTGGTACTAGAAAAACGTTTCTTTGCAACCATTGTTTTAATAATGGAGCACTGGATTCATTAGGAGGGTTTGGAAACTCATTAGGTCTTACAGTATAGGGGATTTGGTTTGAATACTCATGATGTTTTATTTCCTTTTCCCAATGCTTTTAAATAGTAATAGGAGTATGGCAAGTATACAGTACAGCATTCGGTAACAAATGTATATGATGTTGTTTGCCGCTTATCATAGGAAAAGGTCTCTTAATTACATTAAATGTGGTACTAGAAAAACGTTTCTTTGCAACCATTGTTTTAATAATGGAGCACTGGATTCATTAGGAGGGTTTGGAAACTCATTAGGTCTTACAGTATAGGGGATTTGGTTTGAATACTCATGATGTTTTATCTCCTTTTCCCAATGCTTTTAAATAGTAATAGGAGTATGGCAAGTATACAGTACAGCATTCGGTAACAAATGTATATGATGTTGTTTGCCGCTTATCATAGGAAAAGGTCTCTTAATTACATTAAATATGGTACTAGAAAAACGTTTCTTTGCAACCATTGTTTTAATAATGGAGCACTGGATTCATTAGGAGGGTTTGGAAACTCATTAGGTCTTACAGTATAGGGGATTTGGTTTAAATACTCATGATGTTTTATCTCCTTTTCCCAATGCTTTTAAATAGTAATAGGAGTATGGCAAGTATACAGTACAGCATTCGGTAACAAATGTATATGATGTTGTTTGCCGCTTATCATAGGAAAAGGTCTCTTAATTACATTAAATGTGGTACTAGAAAAACGTTTCTTTGCAACCATTGTTTTAATAATGGAGCACTGGATTCATTAGGAGGGTTTGGAAACTCATTAGGTCTTACAGTATAGGGGATTTGGTTTGAATACTCATGATGTTTTATCTCCTTTTCCCAATGCTTTTAAATAGTAATAGGAGTATGGCAAGTATACAGTACAGCATTCGGTAACAAATGTATATGATGTTGTTTGCCGCTTATCATAGGAAAAGGTCTCTTAATTACATTAAATGTGGTATTAGAAAAACGTTTCTTTGCAACCATTGTTTTAATAATGGAGCACTGGATTCATTAGGAGGGTTTGGAAACTCATTAGGTCTTACAGTATAGGGGATTTGGTTTGAATACTCATGATGTTTTATCTCCTTTTCCCAATGCTTTTAAATAGTAATAGGAGTATGGCAAGTATACAGTACAGCATTCGGTAACAAATGTATATGATGTTGTTTGCCGCTTATCATAGGAAAAGGTCTCTTAATTACATTAAATGTGGTACTAGAAAAACGTTTCTTTGCAACCATTGTTTTAATAATGGAGCACTGGATTCATTAGGAGGATTTGGAAACTCATTAGGTCTTACAGTATAGGGGATTTGGTTTGAATACTCCTGATGTTTTATCTACTTTTCCCAATGCTTTTAAATAGTAATAGGAGTATGGCAAGTATACAGTACAGCATTCGGTAACAAATGTATATGATGTTGTTTGCCGCTTATCATAGGAAAAGGTCTCTTAATTACATTAAATGTGGTACTAGAAAAACGTTTCTTTGCAACCATTGTTTTAATAATGGAGCACTGGATTCATTAGGAGGGTTTGGAAACTCATTAGGTCTTACAGTATAGGGGATTTGGTTTGAATACTCCTGATGTTTTATCTACTTTTCCCAATGCTTTTAAATAGTAATAGGAGTATGGCAAGTATACAGTACAGCATTCGGTATCAAAATGTGTATGATGTTGTTTTCCGCTTATCATAGGAAAAGGTCTCTTAATTACATTAAGTGTGGTATTAGAAAAACGTTTCTTTGCAACCATTGTTTTAATAATGGAGCACTGGATTCATTAGGAGGTTTTGGAAACTCATTAGGTCTTACAGTATAAGGGATTTGGTTTGAATACTCATGATGTTTTATCTCCTTTTCCCAATGCTTTTAAATAGTAATAGGAGTATGGCAAGTATACAGTACAGCATTCGGTAACAAATGTATATGATGTTTGCCGCTTATCATAGGAAAAGGTCTCTTAATTACATTAAATGTGGTACTAGAAAAACGTTTCTTTGCCACCATTGTTTTAATAATGGAGCACTGGATTCATTAGGAGGGTTTGGAAACTCATTAGGTCTTACAGTATAGGGGATTTGGTTTGAATACTCATGATGTTTTATTTCCTTTTCCCAATGCTTTTAAATAGTAATAGGAGTATGGCAAGTATACAGTACAGCATTCGGTAACAAATGTATATGATGTTGTTTGCCGCTCATCATAGGAAAAGGTCTCTTAATTACATTAAATGTGGTACTAGAAAAACGTTTCTTTGCAACCATTGTTTTAATAATGGAGCACTGGATTCATTAGGAGGGTTTGGAAACTCATTAGGTCTTACAGTATAGGGGATTTGGTTTGAATACTCATGATGTTTTATCTCCTTTTCCCAATGCTTTTAAATAGTAATAGGAGTATGGCAATTATACAGTACAGCATTCGGTAACAAATGTATATGATGTTGTTTGCCGCTTATCATAGGAAAAGGTCTCTTAATTACATTAAATGTGGTATTAGAAAAACGTTTCTTTGCAACAACTGTTTTAATAATGGAGCACTGGATTCATTAGGAGGGTTTGGAAACTCATTAGGTGTTGCAGTATAGGGGATTTGGTTTGAATACTCATGATGTTTTATCTCCTTTTCCTAATGCTTTTAAATAGTAATAGGAGTATGGCAAGTATACAGTACAGCATTCGGTAACAAATGTATATGATGTTGTTTGCCGCTTATCATAGGAAAAGGTCTCTTAATTACATTAAATGTGGTACTAGAAAAACGTTTCTTTGCAACCATTGTTTTAATAATGGAGCACTGGATTCATTAGGAGGGTTTGGAAACTCATTAGGTCTTACAGTATAGGGGATTTGGTTTGAATACTCATGATGTTTTATCTCCTTTTCCCAATGCTTTTAAATAGTAATAGGAGTATGGCAAGTATACAGTACAGCATTCGGTAACAAATGTATATGATGTTGTTTGCCGCTTATCATAGGAAAAGGTCTCTTAATTACATTAAATGTGGTATTAGAAAAACGTTTCTTTGCAACCATTGTTTTAATAATGGAGCACTGGATTCATTAGGAGGGTTTGGAAACTCATTAGGTCTTACAGTATAGGGATTTGGTTTGAATACTCATGATGTTTTATCTCCTTTTCCCAATGCTTTTAAATAGTAATAGGAGTATGGCAAGTATACAGTACAGCATTCGGTAACAAATGTATATGATGTTGTTTGCCGCTTATCATAGGAAAAGGTCTCTTAATTACATTAAATGTGGTACTAGAAAAACGTTTCTTTGCAACCATTGTTTTAATAATGGAGCACTGGATTCATTAGGAGGGTTTGGAAACTCATTAGGTCTTACAGTATAGGGGATTTGGTTTGAATACTCATGATGTTTTATCTTCCTTTTCCCAATGCTTTTAAATAGTAATAGGAGTATGGCAAGTATACAGTACAGCATTCGGTAACAAATGTATATGATGTTGTTTGCCGCTTATCATAGGAAAAGGTCTCTTAATTACATTAAATGTGGTACTAGAAAAACGTTTCTTTGCAACCATTGTTTTAATAATGGAGCACTGGATTCATTAGGAGGGTTTGGAAACTCATTAGGTCTTACAGTATAGGGGATTTGGTTTGAATACTCATGATGTTTTATCTCCTTTTCCCAATGCTTTTAAATAGTAATAGGAGTATGGCAAGTATACAGTACAGCATTCGGTAACAAATGTATATGATGTTGTTTGCCGCTTATCATAGGAAAAGGTCTCTTAATTACATTAAATGTGGTACTAGAAAAACGTTTCTTTGCAACCATTGTTTTAATAATGGAGCACTGGATTCATTAGGAGGGTTTGGAAACTCATTAGGTCTTACAGTATAGGGGATTTGGTTTGAATACTCATGATGTTTTATCTCCTTTTCCCAATGCTTTTAAATAGTAATAGGAGTATGGCAAGTATACAGTACAGCATTCGGTAACAAATGTATATGATGTTGTTTGCCGCTTATCATAGGAAAAGGTCTCTTAATTACATTAAATGTGGTACTAGAAAAACGTTTCTTTGCAACCATTGTTTTAATAATGGAGCACTGGATTCATTAGGAGGGTTTGGAAACTCATTAGGTCTTACAGTATAGGGGATTTGGTTTGAATACTCATGATGTTTTATCTCCTTTTCCCAATGCTTTTAAATAGTAATAGGAGTATGGCAAGTATACAGTACAGCATTCGGTAACAAATGTATATGATGTTGTTTGCCGCTTATCATAGGAAAAGGTCTCTTAATTACATTAAATGTGGTACTAGAAAAACGTTTCTTTGCAACCATTGTTTTAATAATGGAGCACTGGATTCATTAGGAGGGTTTGGAAACTCATTAGGTCTTACAGTATAGGGGATTTGGTTTGAATACTCATGATGTTTTATCACCTTTTCCCAATGCTTTTAAATAGTAATAGGAGTATGGCAAGTATACAGTACAGCATTCGGTAACAAATGTATATGATGTTGTTTGCCGCTTATCATAGGAAAAGGTCTCTTAATTACATTAAATGTGGTACTAGAAAAATGTTTCTTTGCAACCATTGTTTTAATAATGGAGCACTGGATTCATTAGGAGGGTTTGGAAACTCATTAGGTCTTACAGTATAGGGGATTTGGTTTGAATACTCATGATGTTTTATCTCCTTTTCCCAATGCTTTTAAATAGTAATAGGAGTATGGCAAGTATACAGTACAGCATTCGGTAACAAATGTATATGATGTTGTTTGCCGATTATCATAGGAAAAGGTCTCTTAATTACATTAAATGTGGTACTAGAAAAACGTTTCTTTGCAACCATTGTTTTAATAATGGAGCACTGGATTCATTAGGAGGGTTTGGAAACTCATTAGGTCTTACAGTATAGGGATTTGGTTTGAATACTCATGATGTTTTATCTCCTTTTCCCAATGCTTTTAAATAGTAATAGGAGTATGGCAAGTATACAGTACAGCATTCGGTAACAAATGTATATGATGTTGTTTGCCGCTTATCATAGGAAAAGGTCTCTTAATTACATTAAATGTGGTACTAGAAAAACGTTTCTTTGCAACCATTGTTTTGATAATGGAGCACTGGATTCATTAGGAGGGTTTGGAAACTCATTAGGTCTTACAGTATAGGGGATTTGGTTTGAATACTCATGATGTTTTATCTCCTTTTCCCAATGCTTTTAAATAGTAATAGGAGTATGGCAAGCATACAGTACAGCATTCGGTATCAAAATGTGTATGATGTTGTTTTCCGCTTATCATAGGAAAAGGTCTCTTAATTACATAAAGTGTGGTATTAGAAAAACGTTTCTTTGCAACCATTGTTTTAATAATGGAGCACTGGATTCATTAGGAGGTTTTGGAAACTCATTAGGTCTTACAGTATAAGGGATTTGGTTTGAATACTCATGATGTTTTATCTCCTTTTCCCAATGCTTTTAAATAGTAATAGGAGTATGGCAAGTATACAGTACAGCATTCGGTAACAAATGTTTATGATGTTTGCCGCTTATCATAGGAAAAGGTCTCTTAATTACATTGAATGTGGTACTAGAAAAACGTTTCTTTGCCACCATTGTTTTAATAATGGAGCACTGGATTCATTAGGAGGGTTTGGAAACTCATTAGGTCTTACAGTATAGGGGATTTGGTTTGAATACTCATGATGTTTTATTTCCTTTTCCCAATGCTTTTAAATAGTAATAGGAGTATGGCAAGTATACAGTACAGCATTCGGTAACAAATGTATATGATGTTGTTTGCCGCTCATCATAGGAAAAGGTCTCTTAATTACATTAAATATGGTACTAGAAGAACGTTTCTTTGCAACCACTGTTTTAATAATGGAGCACTGGATTCATTAGGAGGGTTTGGAAACTCATTAGGTGTTACAGTATAGGGGATTTGGTTTAAATACTCATGATGTTTTATCTCCTTTTCCCAATGCTTTTAAATAGTAATAGGAGTATGGCAAGTATACAGTACAGCATTCGGTAACAAATGTATATGATGTTGTTTTCCGCTCATCATAGGAAAAGGTCTCTTAATTACATTAAATGTGGTACTAGAAAAACGTTTCTTTGCAACCATTGTTTTGATAATGGAGCACTGGATTCATTAGGAGGGTTTGGAAACTCATTAGGTCTTACAGTATAGGGGATTTGGTTTGAATACTCATGATGTTTTATCTCCTTTTCCCAATGCTTTTAAATAGTAATAGGAGTATGGCAAGTATACAGTACAGCATTCGGTAACAAATGTATATGATGTTGTTTGCCGCTTATCATAGGAAAAGGTTTTAATTACATTAAATGTGGTATTAGAAAAACGTTTCTTTGCAACCATTGTTTTAATAATGGAGCACTGGATTCATTAGGAGGGTTTGGAAACTCATTAGGTCTTACAGTATAGGGGATTTGGTTTGAATACTCATGAGGTTTTATCACCTTTTCCCAATGCTTTTAAATAGTAATAGGAGTATGGCAAGTATACAGTACAGCATTCGGTAACAAATGTATATGATGTTGTTTGCCGCTTATCATAGGAAAAGGTCTCTTAATTACATTAAATGTGGTACTAGAAAAACGTTTCTTTGCAACCATTGTTTTAATAATGGAGCACTGGATTCATTAGGAGGGTTTGGAAACTCATTAGGTCTTACAGTATACGGGATTTGGTTTGAATACTCATGATGTTTTATCTCCTTTTCCCAATGCTTTTAAATAGTAATAGGAGTATGGCAAGTATACAGTACAGCATTCGGTAACAAATGTATATGATGTTGTTTGCCGATTATCATAGGAAAAGGTCTCTTAATTATATTAAATGTGGTACTAGAAAAACGTTTCTTTCCAACCATTGTTTTAATAATGGAGCACTGGATTCATTAGGAGGGTTTGGAAACTCATTAGGTCTTACAGTATAGGGATTTTTGGTTTGAATACTCATGATGTTTTATCTCCTTTTCCCAATGCTTTTAAATAGTAATAGGAGTATAGCAAGTATACAGTACAGCATTCGGTAACAAATGTATATGATGTTGTTTGCCGCTTATCATAGGAAAAGGTCTCTTAATTACATTAAATGAGGTACTAGAAAAACGTTTCTTTGCAACCATTGTTTTGATAATGGAGCACTGGATTCATTAGGAGGGGTTGGAAACTCATTAGGTCTTACAGTATAGGGGATTTGGTTTGAATACTCATGATGTTTTATCTCCTTTTCCCAATGCTTTTAAATAGTAATAGGAGTATGGCAAGCATACAGTACAGCATTCGGTATCAAAATGTGTATGATGTTGTTTTCTGCTTATCATAGGAAAAGGTCTCTTAATTACATAAAGTGTGGTATTAGAAAAACGTTTCTTTGCAACCATTGTTTTAATAATGGAGCACTGGATTCATTAGGAGGTTATGGAAACTCATTAGGTCTTACAGTATAAGGGATTTGGTTTGAATACTCATGATGTTTTATCTCCTTTTCCCAATGCTTTTAAATAGTAATAGGAGTATGGCAAGTATACAGTACAGCATTCGGTAACAAATGTTTATGATGTTTGCCGCTTATCATAGGAAAAGGTCTCTTAATTACATTGAATGTGGTACTAGAAAAACGTTTCTTTGCCACCATTGTTTTAATAATGGAGCACTGGATTCATTAGGAGGGTTTGGAAACTCATTAGGTCTTACAGTATAGGGGATTTGGTTTGAATACTCATGATGTTTTATTTCCTTTTCCCAATGCTTTTAAATAGTAATAGGAGTATGGCAAGTATACAGTACAGCATTCGGTAACAAATGTATATGATGTTGTTTGCCGCTCATCATAGGAAAAGGTCTCTTAATTACATTAAATATGGTACTAGAAGAACGTTTCTTTGCAACCACTGTTTTAATAATGGAGCACTGGATTCATTAGGAGGGTTTGGAAACTCATTAGGTGTTACAGTATAGGGGATTTGGTTTAAATACTCATGATGTTTTATCTCCTTTTCCCAATGCTTTTAAATAGTAATAGGAGTATGGCAAGTATACAGTACAGCATTCGGTAACAAATGTATATGATGTTGTTTTCCGCTCATCATAGGAAAAGGTCTCTTAATTACATTAAATGTGGTACTAGAAAAACGTTTCTTTGCAACCATTGTTTTGATAATGGAGCACTGGATTCATTAGGAGGGTTTGGAAACTCATTAGGTCTTACAGTATAGGGGATTTGGTTTGAATACTCATGATGTTTTATCTCCTTTTCCCAATGCTTTTAAATAGTAATAGGAGTATGGCAAGTATACAGTACAGCATTCGGTAACAAATGTATATGATGTTGTTTGCCGCTTATCATAGGAAAAGGTCTCTTAATTACATTAAATGTGGTACTAGAAAAACGTTTCTTTGCAACCATTGTTTTAATAATGGAGCACTGGATTCATTAGGAGGGTTTGGAAACTCATTAGGTCTTACAGTATAGGGGATTTGGTTTGAATACTCCTGATGTTTTATCTACTTTTCCCAATGCTTTTAAATAGTAATAGGAGTATGGCAAGTATACAGTACAGCATTCGGTAACAAATGTATATGATGTTGTTTGCCGCTTATCATAGGAAAAGGTCTCTTAATTACATTAAATGTGGTACTAGAAAAACGTTTCTTTGCAACCATTGTTTTAATAATGGAGCACTGGATTCATTAGGAGGGTTTGGAAACTCATTAGGTCTTACAGTATAGGGGATTTGGTTTGAATACTCCTGATGTTTTATCTACTTTTCCCAATGCTTTTAAATAGTAATAAGAGTATGGCAAGTATACAGTACAGCATTCGGTATCAAAATGTGTATGATGTTGTTTTCCGCTTATCATAGGAAAAGGTCTCTTAATTACATTAAGTGTGGTATTAGAAAAACGTTTCTTTGCAAACATTGTTTTAATAATGGAGCACTGGATTCATTAGGAGGTTTTGGAAACTCATTAGGTCTTACAGTATAAGGGATTTGGTTTGAATACTCATGATGTTTTATCTCCTTTTCCCAATGCTTTTAAATAGTAATAGGAGTATGGCAAGTATACAGTACAGCATTCGGTAACAAATGTATATGATGTTTGCCGCTTATCATAGGAAAAGGTCTCTTAATTACATTAAATGTGGTACTAGAAAAACGTTTCTTTGCCACCATTGTTTTAATAATGGAGCACTGGATTCATTAGGAGGGTTTGGAAACTCATTAGGTCTTACAGTATAGGGGATTTGGTTTGAATACTCATGATGTTTTATTTCCTTTTCCCAATGCTTTTAAATAGTAATAGGAGTATGGCAAGTATACAGTACAGCATTCGGTAACAAATGTATATGATGTTGTTTGCCGCTCATCATAGGAAAAGGTCTCTTAATTACATTAAATGTGGTACTAGAAAAACGTTTCTTTGCAACCATTGTTTTAATAATGGAGCACTGGATTCATTAGGAGGGTTTGGAAACTCATTAGGTCTTACAGTATAGGGGATTTGGTTTGAATACTCATGATGTTTTATCTCCTTTTCCCAATGCTTTTAAATAGTAATAGGAGTATGGCAATTATACAGTACAGCATTCGGTAACAAATGTATATGATGTTGTTTGCCGCTTATCATAGGAAAAGGTCTCTTAATTACATTAAATGTGGTATTAGAAAAACGTTTCTTTGCAACAACTGTTTTAATAATGGAGCACTGGATTCATTAGGAGGGTTTGGAAACTCATTAGGTGTTGCAGTATAGGGGATTTGGTTTGAATACTCATGATGTTTTATCTCCTTTTCCTAATGCTTTTAAATAGTAATAGGAGTATGGCAAGTATACAGTACAGCATTCGGTAACAAATGTATATGATGTTGTTTGCCGCTTATCATAGGAAAAGGTCTCTTAATTACATTAAATGTGGTACTAGAAAAACGTTTCTTTGCAACCATTGTTTTAATAATGGAGCACTGGATTCATTAGGAGGGTTTGGAAACTCATTAGGTCTTACAGTATAGGGGATTTGGTTTGAATACTCCTGATGTTTTATCTACTTTTCCCAATGCTTTTAAATAGTAATAGGAGTATGGCAAGTATACAGTACAGCATTCGGTAACAAATGTATATGATGTTGTTTGCCGCTTATCATAGGAAAAGGTCTCTTAATTACATTAAATGTGGTACTAGAAAAACGTTTCTTTGCAACCATTGTTTTAATAATGGAGCACTGGATTCATTAGGAGGGTTTGGAAACTCATTAGGTCTTACAGTATAGGGGATTTGGTTTGAATACTCATGATGTTTTATTTCCTTTTCACAATGCTTTTAAATAGTAATAGGAGTATGGCAAGTATACAGTACAGCATTCGGTAACAAATGTATATGATGTTGTTTGCCGCTTATCATAGGAAAATGTCTCTTAATTACATTAAATGTGGTATTAGAAAAACGTTTCTTTGCAACCATTGTTTTAATAATGGAGCACTGGATTCATTAGGAGGTTTTGGAAACTCATTAGGTCTTACAGTATAAGGGATTTGGTTTGAATACTCATGATGTTTTATCTCCTTTTCCCAATGCTTTTAAATAGTAATAGGAGTATGGCAAGTATACAGTACAGCATTCGGTAACAAATGTATATGATGTTTGCCGCTTATCATAGGAAAAGGTCTCTTAATTACATTAAATGTGGTACTAGAAAAACGTTTCTTTGCCACCATTGTTTTAATAATGGAGCACTGGATTCATTAGGAGGGTTTGGAAACTCATTAGGTCTTACAGTATAGGGGATTTGGTTTGAATACTCATGATGTTTTATTTCCTTTTCCCAATGCTTTTAAATAGTAATAGGAGTATGGCAAGTATACAGTACAGCATTCGGTAACAAATGTATATGATGTTGTTTGCCGCTCATCATAGGAAAAGGTCTCTTAATTACATTAAATGTGGTACTAGAAAAACGTTTCTTTGCAACCATTGTTTTAATAATGGAGCACTGGATTCATTAGGAGGGTTTGGAAACTCATTAGGTCTTACAGTATAGGGGATTTGGTTTGAATACTCATGATGTTTTATCTCCTTTTCCCAATGCTTTTAAATAGTAATAGGAGTATGGCAAGTATACAGTACAGCATTCGGTAACAAATGTATATGATGTTGTTTGCCGCTTATCATAGGAAAAGGTCTCTTAATTACATTAAATGTGGTACTAGAAAAACGTTTCTTTGCAACCATTGTTTTAATAATGGAGCACTGGAGTCATTAGTAGGGTTTGGAAACTCATTAGGTCTTACAGTATAGGGGATTTGGTTTGAATACTCATGAGGTTTTATCACCTTTTCCCAATGCTTTTAAATAGTAATAGGAGTATGGCAAGTATACAGTACAGCATTCGGTAACAAATGTATATGATGTTGTTTGCCGCTTATCATAGGAAAAGGTCTCTTAATTACATTAAATGTGGTACTAGAAAAACGTTTCTTTGCAACCATTGTTTTAATAATGGAGCACTGGATTCATTAGGAGGGTTTGGAAACTCATTAGGTCTTACAGTATACGGGATTTGGTTTGAATACTCATGATGTTTTATCTCCTTTTCCCAATGCTTTTAAATAGTAATAGGAGTATGGCAAGTATACAGTACAGCATTCGGTAACAAATGTGTATGATGTTGTTTGCAGCTTATCATAGGAAATGGTCTCTTAATTACATTAAATGTGGTACTAGAAAAACGTTTCTTTGCAACCATTGTTTTAATAATGGAGCACTGGAGTCATTAGTAGGGTTTGGAAACTCATTAGGTCTTACAGTATAGGGGATTTGGTTTGAATACTCATGAGGTTTTATCACCTTTTCCCAATGCTTTTAAATAGTAATAGGAGTATGGCAAGTATACAGTACAGCATTCGGTAACAAATGTATATGATGTTGTTTGCCTCTTATCATAGGAAAAGGTCTCTTAATTACATTAAATGTGGTACTAGAAAAACGTTTCTTTGCAACCATTGTTTTAATAATGGAGCACTGGATTCATTAGGAGGGTTTGGAAACTCATTAGGTCTTACAGTATACGGGATTTGGTTTGAATACTCATGATGTTTTATCTCCTTTTCCCAATGCTTTTAAATAGTAATAGGAGTATGGCAAGTATACAGTACAGCATTCGGTAACAAATGTATATGATGTTGTTTGCCGATTATCATAGGAAAAGGTCTCTTAATTATATTAAATGTGGTACTAGAAAAACGTTTCTTTCCAACCATTGTTTTAATAATGGAGCACTGGATTCATTAGGAGGGTTTGGAAACTCATTAGGTCTTAGAGTATAGGGGATTTGGTTTGAATACTCATGATGTTTTATCTCCTTTTCCCAATGCTTTTAAATAGTAATAGGAGTATGGCAAGCATACAGTACAGCATTCGGTATCAAAATGTGTATGATGTTGTTTTCCGCTTATCATAGGAAAAGGTCTCTTAATTACATAAAGTGTGGTATTAGAAAAACGTTTCTTTGCAACCATTGTTTTAATAATGGAGCACTGGATTCATTAGGAGGTTTTGGAAACTCATTAGGTCTTACAGTATAAGGGATTTGGTTTGAATACTCATGATGTTTTATCTCCTTTTCCCAATGCTTTTAAATAGTAATAGGAGTATGGCAAGTATACAGTACAGCATTCGGTAACAAATGTTTATGATGTTTGCCGCTTATCATAGGAAAAGGTCTCTTAATTACATTGAATGTGGTACTAGAAAAACGTTTCTTTGCCACCATTGTTTTAATAATGGAGCACTGGATTCATTAGGAGGGTTTGGAAACTCATTAGGTCTTACAGTATAGGGGATTTGGTTTGAATACTCATGATGTTTTATTTCCTTTTCCCAATGCTTTTAAATAGTAATAGGAGTATGGCAAGTATACAGTACAGCATTCGGTAACAAATGTATATGATGTTGTTTGCCGCTCATCATAGGAAAAGGTCTCTTAATTACATTAAATATGGTACTAGAAGAACGTTTCTTTGCAACCACTGTTTTAATAATGGAGCACTGGATTCATTAGGAGGGTTTGGAAACTCATTAGGTGTTACAGTATAGGGGATTTGGTTTAAATACTCATGATGTTTTATCTCCTTTTCCCAATGCTTTTAAATAGTAATAGGAGTATGGCAAGTATACAGTACAGCATTCGGTAACAAATGTATATGATGTTGTTTTCCGCTCATCATAGGAAAAGGTCTCTTAATTACATTAAATGTGGTACTAGAAAAACGTTTCTTTGCAACCATTGTTTTGATAATGGAGCACTGGATTCATTAGGAGGGTTTGGAAACTCATTAGGTCTTACAGTATAGGGGATTTGGTTTGAATACTCATGATGTTTTATCTCCTTTTCCCAATGCTTTTAAATAGTAATAGGAGTATGGCAAGTATACAGTACAGCATTCGGTAACAAATGTATATGATGTTGTTTGCCGCTTATCATAGGAAAAGGTTTTAATTACATTAAATGTGGTATTAGAAAAACGTTTCTTTGCAACCATTGTTTTAATAATGGAGCACTGGATTCATTAGGAGGGTTTGGAAACTCATTAGGTCTTACAGTATAGGGGATTTGGTTTGAATACTCATGAGGTTTTATCACCTTTTCCCAATGCTTTTAAATAGTAATAGGAGTATGGCAAGTATACAGTACAGCATTCGGTAACAAATGTATATGATGTTGTTTGCCGCTTATCATAGGAAAAGGTCTCTTAATTACATTAAATGTGGTACTAGAAAAACGTTTCTTTGCAACCATTGTTTTAATAATGGAGCACTGGATTCATTAGGAGGGTTTGGAAACTCATTAGGTCTTACAGTATACGGGATTTGGTTTGAATACTCATGATGTTTTATCTCCTTTTCCCAATGCTTTTAAATAGTAATAGGAGTATGGCAAGTATACAGTACAGCATTCGGTAACAAATGTATATGATGTTGTTTGCCGATTATCATAGGAAAAGGTCTCTTAATTATATTAAATGTGGTACTAGAAAAACGTTTCTTTCCAACCATTGTTTTAATAATGGAGCACTGGATTCATTAGGAGGGTTTGGAAACTCATTAGGTCTTACAGTATAGGGATTTTTGGTTTGAATACTCATGATGTTTTATCTCCTTTTCCCAATGCTTTTAAATAGTAATAGGAGTATGGCAAGTATACAGTACAGCATTCGGTAACAAATGTATATGATGTTGTTTGCCGCTTATCATAGGAAAAGGTCTCTTAATTACATTAAATGAGGTACTAGAAAAACGTTTCTTTGCAACCATTGTTTTGATAATGGAGCACTGGATTCATTAGGAGGGTTTGGAAACTCATTAGGTCTTACAGTATAGGGGATTTGGTTTGAATACTCATGATGTTTTATCTCCTTTTCCCTATGCTTTTAAATAGTAATAGGAGTATGGCAAGCATACAGTACAGCATTCGGTATCAAAATGTGTATGATGTTGTTTTCCGCTTATCATAGGAAAAGGTCTCTTAATTACATAAAGTGTGGTATTAGAAAAACGTTTCTTTGCAACCATTGTTTTAATAATGGAGCACTGGATTCATTAGGAGGTTTTGGAAACTCATTAGGTCTTACAGTATAAGGGATTTGGTTTGAATACTCATGATGTTTTATCTCCTTTTCCCAATGCTTTTAAATAGTAATAGGAGTATGGCAAGTATACAGTACAGCATTCGGTAACAAATGTTTATGATGTTTGCCGCTTATCATAGGAAAAGGTCTCTTAATTACATTGAATGTGGTACTAGAAAAACGTTTCTTTGCCACCATTGTTTTAATAATGGAGCACTGGATTCATTAGGAGGGTTTGGAAACTCATTAGGTCTTACAGTATAGGGGATTTGGTTTGAATACTCATGATGTTTTATTTCCTTTTCCCAATGCTTTCAAATAGTAATAGGAGTATGGCAAGTATACAGTACAGCATTCGGTAACAAATGTATATGATGTTGTTTGCCGCTCATCATAGGAAAAGGTCTCTTAATTACATTAAATATGGTACTAGAAGAACGTTTCTTTGCAACCACTGTTTTAATAATGGAGCACTGGATTCATTAGGAGGGTTTGGAAACTCATTAGGTGTTACAGTATAGGGGATTTGGTTTAAATACTCATGATGTTTTATCTCCTTTTCCCAATGCTTTTAAATAGTAATAGGAGTATGGCAAGTATACAGTACAGCATTCGGTAACAAATGTATATGATGTTGTTTTCCGCTCATCATAGGAAAAGGTCTCTTAATTACATTAAATGTGGTACTAGAAAAACGTTTCTTTGCAACCATTGTTTTGATAATGGAGCACTGGATTCATTAGGAGGGTTTGGAAACTCATTAGGTCTTACAGTATAGGGGATTTGGTTTGAATACTCATGATGTTTTATCTCCTTTTCCCAATGCTTTTAAATAGTAATAGGAGTATGGCAAGTATACAGTACAGCATTCGGTAACAAATGTATATGATGTTGTTTGCCGCTTATCATAGGAAAAGGTTTTAATTACATTAAATGTGGTATTAGAAAAACGTTTCTTTGCAACCATTGTTTTAATAATGGAGCACTGGATTCATTAGGAGGGTTTGGAAACTCATTAGGTCTTACAGTATAGGGGATTTGGTTTGAATACTCATGATGTTTTATCTCCTTTTCCCAATGCTTTTAAATAGTAATAGGAGTATGGCAAGTATACAGTACAGCATTCGGTAACAAATGTATATGATGTTGTTTGCCGCTTATCATAGGAAAAGGTCTCTTAATTACATTAAATGTGGTACTAAAAAAACGTTTCTTTGCAACCATTGTTTTAATAATGGAGCACTGGATTCATTAGGAGGGTTTGGAAACTCATTAGGCCTTACAGTTTAGGGGATTTGGTTTGAATACTCCTGATGTTTTATCTACTTTTCCCAATGCTTTTAAATAGTAATAGGAGTATGGCAAGTATACAGTACAGCATTCGGTAACAAATGTATATGATGTTGTTTGCCGCTTATCATAGGAAAAGGTCTCTTAATTACATTAAATGTGGTACTAGAAAAACGTTTCTTTGCAACCATTGTTTTAATAATGGAGCACTGGATTCATTAGGAGGGTTTGGAAACTCATTAGGTCTTACAGTATAGGGGATTTGGTTTGAATACTCATGATGTTTTATTTCCTTTTCCCAATGCTTTTAAATAGTAATAGGAGTATGGCAAGTATACAGTACAGCATTCGGTAACAAATGTATATGATGTTGTTTACCGCTTATCATAGGAAAAGGTCTCTTAATTACATTAAATGTGGTATTAGAAAAACGTTTCTTTGCAACCATTGTTTTAATAATGGAGCACTGGATTCATTAGGAGGTTTTGGAAACTCATTAGGTCTTACAGTATAAGGGATTTAGTTTGAATACTCATGATGTTTTATCTCCTTTTCCCAATGCTTTTAAATAGTAATAGGAGTATGGCAAGTATACAGTACAGCATTCGGTAACAAATGTATATGATGTTTGCCGCTTATCACAGGAAAAGGTCTCTTAATTACATTAAATGTGGTATTAGAAAAACGTTTCTTTGCAACCATTGTTTTAATAATGGAGCACTGGATTCATTAGGAGGTTTTGGAAACTCATTAGGTCTTACAGTATAAGGGATTTAGTTTGAATACTCATGATGTTTTATCTCCTTTTCCCAATGCTTTTAAATAGTAATAGGAGTATGGCAAGTATACAGTACAGCATTCGGTAACAAATGTATATGATGTTTGCCGCTTATCACAGGAAAAGGTCTCTTAATTACATTAAATGTGGTACTAGAAAAACGTTTCTTTCCAACCATTGTTTTAATAATGGAGCACTGGATTCATTAGGAGGGTTTGGAAACTCATTAGGTCTTACAGTATAGGGGATTTGGTTTGAATACTCATGATGTTTTATTTCCTTTTCCCAATGCTTTTAAATAGTAATAGGAGTATGGCAAGTATACAGTACAGCATTCGGTAACAAATGTATATGATGTTGTTTGCCGCTCATCATAGGAAAAGGTCTCTTAATTACATTAAATGTGGTACTAGAAAAACGTTTCTTTGCAACCATTGTTTTAATAATGGAGCACTGGATTCATTAGGAGGGTTTGGAAACTCATTAGGTCTTACAGTATAGGGGATTTGGTTTGAATACTCATGATGTTTTATCTCCTTTTCCCAATGCTTTTAAATAGTAATAGGAGTATGGCAAGTATACAGTACAGCATTCGGTAACAAATGTATATGATGTTGTTTGCCGCTTATCATAGGAAAAGGTCTCTTAATTACATTAAATGTGGTACTAGAAGAACGTTTCTTTGCAACCACTGTTTTAATAATGGAGCACTGGATTCATTAGGAGGGTTTGGAAACTCATTAGGTCTTACAGTATAGGGGATTTGGTTTAAATACTCATGATGTTTTATCTCCTTTTCCCAATGCTTTTAAATAGTAATAGGAGTATGGCAAGTATACAGTACAGCATTCGGTAACAAATGTATATGATGTTGTTTTCCGCTTATCATAGGAAAAGGTCTCTTAATTACATTAAATGTGGTACTAGAAAAACGTTTCTTTGCAACCATTGTTTTGATAATGGAGCACTGGATTCATTAGGAGGGTTTGGAAACTCATTAGGTCTTACAGTATAGGGGATTTGGTTTTAATACTCATGATGTTTTATCTCCTTTTCCCAATGCTTTTAAATAGTAATAGGAGTATGGCAAGTATACAGTACAGCATTCGGTAACAAATGTGTATGATGTTGTTTGCCGCTTATCATAGGAAAAGGTCTCTTAATTACATTAAATGTGGTATTAGAAAAACGTTTCTTTGCAACCATTGTTTTAATAATGGAGCACTGGATTCATTAGGAGGGTTTGGAAACTCATTAGGTCTTACAGTATAGGGGATTTGGTTTGAATACTCATGATGTTTTATCTCCTTTTCCCAATGCTTTTAAATAGTAATAGGAGTATGGCAAGTATACAGTACAGCATTCGGTAACAAATGTATATGATGTTGTTTGCCGCTTATCATAGGAAAAGGTCTCTTAATTACATTAAATGTGGTACTAGAAAAACGTTTATTTGCAACCATTGTTTTAATAATGGAGCACTGGATTCATTAGGAGGGTTTGGAAACTCATTAGGTCTTACAGTATAGGGGATTTGGTTTGAATACTCATGATGTTTTATCTACTTTTCCCAATGCTTTTAAATAGTAATAGGAGTATGGCAAGTATACAGTACAGCATTCGGTAACAAATGTATATGATGTTGTTTGCCGCTTATCATAGTAAAAGGTCTCTTAATTACATTAAATGTGGTACTAGAAAAACGTTTCTTTGCAACCATTGTTTTAATAATGGAGCACTGGATTCATTAGGAGGGTTTGGAAACTCATTAGGTCTTACAGTATAGGGGATTTGGTTTGAATACTCATGATGTTTTATTTCCTTTTCCCAATGCTTTTAAATAGTAATAGGAGTATGGCAAGTATACAGTACAGCATTCGGTAACAAATGTATATGATGTTGTTTGCCGCTTATCATAGGAAAAGGTCTCTTAATTACATTAAATGTGGTACTAGAAAAAAGTTTCTTTGCAACCATTGTTTTAATAATGGAGCACTGGATTCATTAGGAGGGTTTGGAAACTCATTAGGTCTTACAGTATAGGGGATTTGGTTTGAATACTCATGAAATTCGATAGAACTGACCACATGGTTGGGGAAATCAGGGTCTACCAATCCCAGAAATATGAAAGCATTCAATGGAAAAGATAATTTACTAGTTCCTATAACAAAAAACATATTCTAAATGGTTGACTTGACCCCACACAGAATTTTAACACGACAACTACCCAATACTTTCATCAAAACACCTGCTGCATGTTGCAGCCTTACACCTGATTTTTTTCAGTTTATTCAAATCGATAACCCGAACTTCTAGTATGCCATAAACCCTGCAATACATACTCCTGCCTCTATGTAAACAATTGCCTGCAACACACATGATTTATTGTTTTCAATACATAATAACTGTACATCTAACACTGGTTGTGTGCATGATGCTTCTCCCACATGCAACATACAACTACTTTTATTGTCAGTTACCTTTTCATTGACATTAATTGAAGAATGTGGAATTACATTACATGAATAATCGGTGCTTTGACGAACACAAACATTGTGTGATGCTATGTTGCCAATAGTTGTATTGTCTGGTGCACTTGTGACAGATGCATAATAATGCTCCTTGACCGTATCACTATTGATCTTATTTCTGCAGTAATTGGAAAAATGACTGCCGTCCTCTTGAATGTTTTCTACCACAAAATTCACATTTTTGTTTGAACTTATAAAACTGTTTAACAATATCACCATTCAGTTTTCAAAGTATAATTTGATCTTAATACTGAAACACTCTTAGGGGGGACAGGAGATGTATTGGCACCTGTGTCCAATGTTGTATATGCCCAATACATCACCGCTGTCTCCCCTCGTCGAAGCGATACCTCACATTCAAGTTCTGTTTCTTTAAACGACTCACACTTAATCATAGGCTTCCCAACTGTGTCATAATTTTCAAAATTTTGCAATATATATTGTTTCAACTTCATGTTATGCAAACCACTCACTAATTTATGTAACAAAATAAAATAACTCAAGTCCCTGTCGCAACTAGGGCACAGAAACCCACAATCTTGCTGACAATTATATAAGTATTCTTTTGCAGATTCATTTGCACCTTGCTTTGTGTTATAAAATTTATTCCATAAGACGGCTATGTTCACTGTCTCCGTTATTATCTTCCAATTAGCCTCAAATGCTTCCTTCATCTCAAGAGCAGCGGTTGGTCCAGAGGGAACTGTGCATCAATAGATCATCGTAGCTTGTCCTCGTAATTCAGACTGATGCTCAACACCACCTGGTATTCTTCCATGGATCGTTTCTCTTCTCTAACATTATAGACGCCACCTACAGGTTCAATGGGTTTATTACACCTTTCTCTTAGAGCCCCTGCATTGCTAATATTCGACAATAAGGCTCTTCAAACTGCCTCTGCAACTGCACCGAAGCCAGTATCTGTT
>NC_090734.1:11732047-11754547 GCF_036898095.1 Palaemon carinicauda
CATTTGTAAAACTATTCTTGACTCATCCTTCTCAATTTTTTTATTTTTTTATTTGACTTAACCTTCCTAGGCGCCTTCATTAAAGTTACCTATTACCATTTTGAGAGTTACTGGGTCCTTCGACTGGGCAGACAGTACTCCATTGGATTCCTCTCTCTAGACACGTCTCATTTTTCCTTTGCCGACACATACACCGAGTATTCTGGCCCATTCTTTCCAAATTCTCCTTTGACGTCATATAATCGACAACAATGAGATTACCGAACAATTTTTCTGCATTCAAGGGGTTATCTACTTTCCTCTGCAAGTCGTTTTCCTAGGAATAGGACAATCCAAAAGCAAGCTATTTTCTCGTCTTGGGGAGTGCCTTAGCTTCAGTATCTTGGTCTTCCACTGTCTTAGGGTAGAGTTCTCTTACTTAATTATCTTCCTTTTTCAAGTTTTCATAGTTTATATAAGAAAGATCTTTAATGTTGTTACTGTTCTTAAAATATTTCCTTTTAATTGCTCAATACCTCTTTCGTAGTTCATTTATTTATTTATTTCCTTGTTTCTATTGTTACTGTGATATTTTTCCCTATTGGAGACTTCGGCTTATAGCATCTTGCTTTTCGAAATTGTGTTGTAGTTTAGATGATGATGATAATAATAATAATAATAATAATAATAATAATAATAATAATAATAATAATAAAAATAATAATAATAATAATAATAATAATAATAATAATAATAATATGCGCACAAACTTTCAACTCTTCAATATATATTCATAATAAAGAAACTCTTTTTCAAGATATTTCTTTCATTATACTATAAAGAATATTTTTTTACACTTTCGTTAAACTATTTTGTACCAATTGAATTGAAATCTACAATGTCTATCGAATCTAGGCTCCTTTCCTTTTCCAGAATCATAACTTATATTTGTGTTTAATCTAATTAGAGTAAGTTAAACTGACCAAATAAATATTTCTGTAATAGAATAATTTACTTTCAGAAACTTATGTATTCTCTCTCTCTCTCTCTCTCTCTCTCTCTCTCTCTCTCTCTCTCTCTCTCTCTCTCTCTCTCTCTCTCTCATTACTCGTCCTCGATCTAGCAGATTTCTGCCTAAAACTCCTCGTATCCAAAATATTTTCCCAACAATTTCCTCGTCGCTGAATTTAAGAATTTGTCTTCCCTCTATTTAAAAATATCTTTAAAATCAAAATACTGTATTAGGGATATTTGATACATATGTGGTTCTTAAGTATGGATGCCATTGAATGTTTCTTTTTAAGAGTGGTCTCTGAAAAAACCTAAAAAAAGTATTCAATAAAATCTCGTTAAAAACAAGAACTTGCAGTAGGGAATTATATCTGATTTGTAATTTTAAGTCTTAGATTTATTGAAGTATTTTGTTTTACTTATTTTCATCTGAACGTAAACGTATTACTTTTTTATTATTGGTGATGCATTTGAAATCTCTTCACAAGTTTTCTAGGAAATTTAGAAATACATTTGAATTTTTTTTAGTGTGTTTGTAGATTTAGCCAACTAAATATATGAAGCCTACTGTATATAGATACACACACATGTTTATATATATATATATATATATATATATATATATATATATATATATATATATATATATATATATATATATATATATATATATATATATATATATATATATATATATATATATATATATATATATATATATATATATATATATATATATATATATATATATATATATATATATATATATATATATATATATATATATATATATATATATATATATATATATATATATATATATGTGTGTGTGTGTGTGTGTGTGTGTGCGTGTGTGTAAATATCACCCACGAACGGCATTTAATACCGAATTCTATCTTGGGAATATATATCCACTTAGAATTCATTTTATGGTAACAGCTTCTGGCCGGGTGGAGATTCGAACCCTTCCCCCCCCCTCTGTGTGCCGGAAACCATGCCAGCAACGGCTCTACCGATTGAGCTATCAAGAGAGCTGAAAAGTTTATGAGAATTCCCGTACATATTCCTGTCGAATTAAGGAATCTGTTCATAGACTTGAAATAAACCCATCTCCACCATGATAGCTGAATCGTGAGTTTGCTACACGTGGTCATTTTAAATGAACATATATCACAAGCACACGTGATTTCAATCAATGTAAATATCACCCACGAACGGCATTTAATACCGAATTCTATCTTGGGAATATATATCCACTTGGAATTTATTTTATGGTAACAGATTCTGGACGGGTGGAGATTCGAACCCCCACCTGTAGGCCGGAATCCATGCCAGCAACGGCTCTACCGACTGAGCTATCAAGAGAGATAAAAAGTCTATGACAAGTCCACGTACATATTCCTGTCAAATTTAGGAATATATTCATAAACTTGTCATAAACTTTTTATCTCTCTTGATAGCTCAGTCGGTAGAGCCGTTATATATATATATATATATATATATATATATATATATATATATATATATATATATATATATATATATATATATATATATATATATATATATATATATACTTACATATATATATATATATATATATATATATATATATATATATATATATATATATATATATATATATATATATATATATATATATATATATATATATATATATATATATATATATATATATATATATATATATATATATATGTGTGTGTGTGTATATATATAAATATATGTACAGTATGAATATATATTCATATATATATATATATATATATATATATATATATATATATATATATATATATATATATATATATATATATATATATATTTACATATATATATATATACATATATATATATATATATATATATATATATATGCCCCCTGTGGCCGCGGGGGCATAAAACAATTAGAATAGCGCCAACGTTATCCCTGCGTGTCGTAAGACGCGACTAAAAGGGACGGGACGAGGGGGCTGGGAACCCCCTCTCCTGTAAAAGTATCCTGTGAGACAGCAACAAAGAGATGGAGCTGGGGGGAGAGTGACTGCTCCCCGCACTCTAGTTTTGGGGTGTTTGAATGTGCGTGGATGTAGTACGATAGAGAGTAAAAGATGTGAGATTGGAAGTATGTTTAGAAGTAGAAGGATGGATGTATTGGCCTTGTGTGAGACAAAGATGAAAGGAAAGGGTGAAGTGATGTTTGGTGAAATGTCTGGTAGAGTGTCTGGGATTGAAAGGGGAAGAGCGAGAGAGGGTGTGGCTTTATTGTTGAGTGATTGGATGACAGGTAAAGTAGTGGAATGGAAGGAGATATCATCTAGGTTAATGTGGGTAAGGGTTAGGTTGGGTAGGGAATGTTGGGCGTTTGTCAGTGCGTATGGGCCAGGTAGTGAGAAAAGTGAAGAAGAGCGGAATGAGTTCTGGAATGAATTAACTAGGTGTGTAGAAGGACTGGGTAGAAGGAATTATGTAGTTGTTATGGGTGACATAAATGCTAGAGTGGGTGCTGGAGAGGTACAAGGTGTCATTGGGAAATATGGCGTACCGGGTGAAAATGAGAGTGGTAAGAGACTGGTAGATATGTGTGTTGAACAAGAGATGGTAATAAGTGCTAGCTTTTTTAAAAAGAAAGATAAAAATAAGTATACATGGGTAAGAGTGGCAAATGGAAGAGTAGTAGAAAGGGCATTAATGGATTATGTGTTGATAACTAAAAGATTGTTTGGAAGATTGAAAGACGTGCACGTGTTTAGGGGTATGGCTAACGGTATGTCTGATCATTTTTTGGTGGAAGGAAAATTAGTTGTAGCAAAAGAGTAGGGGAATAGAGTAGGTGGATGTAAAAGGGAGCTAGTGAGGGTTGAAGAGCTAATAAAACCGGGGGTAAAAAGTAAATATCAGGAAAGGTTGAAAATGGCATATGACGAGGTGAGAGTAAGAGAAACTGGTAATTTAGAGGAGGAGTGGAAGTTAGCAAAAGAAAATTTTGTTGGGATTGCAAGTGATTTATGTGGCAAGAAGGTTGTTGGAGGCAGCATGAGGAAGGGCAGTGAATGGTGGAATGAAGGAGTGAAGGTAAAAGTGAAGAGAAAAAGAGGGCTTTTGAAGAATGGCTGCAGAGTAATAGTATAGAGAAGTATGAAAAATATAGAGAGCAAAAGGTGGAAGTAAAGCGCAAGGTACGTGAGGCAAAGAGGGCAGCTGACCTGAGGTGGGGTCAGGGACTGGGTCAGTCATATGAAGAGAATAAGAAGAAGTTTTGGAAAGAAGTGAAGAGAGTAAGGAAGGCCGGCGCAAGAATTGAAGAGACAGTGAAACATGGAAATGGAAGGTTGTTAAAAGGAGAGGAGGCAAGGAAAAGGTGGGCCGAATATTTTGAAAGTTTGCTGAATGTTGAGGATGATAGGGAGGCAGATATAATTGTGGTTCCAGGTGTTGAGGTGCCAGTGATGGGAGATGAGAATGAGAGAGAGATTACAATAGAGGAAGTGAGGAGAGCACTAGATGAAACGAGAGTAGGAAAAGCATCGGGTATGGATGGTGTGAAAGCTGAGATGTTGAAGGAAGGGGGTGTGACTGTACTTGAAGGGTTAGTGAGATTGTTCAATGTGTGTTTTGTGTTGTCAATGGTACCAGTAGATTGGGTCTGTGCATGTATTGTACCACTATATAAGGGTAAGGGAGATGTGCATGAGTGTTGTAATTCAAGAGGTATTAGTTTGTTGAGTGTAGTTGGAAAAGTGTATGGTAGAATACTGATTAATAGGATTAAGGATAAAACAGAGAATGCAATCTTGGAAGTACAGGGTGGTTTTAGAAGAGGTAGGGGTTGTATGAATCAGATTTTTACAGTTAGGCAGATATGCGAGAAATATTTAGCAAAAGGTAAGGAGGTGTATGTTGCGTTTATGGATCTGGAGAAAGCATATGATTGAGTTGATAGGGAAGCAATGTGGAATGTGATGAGGTTATATGGAGTTGGTGGAAGGTTGTTGCAAGCAGTGAAAAGTTTCTACACAGGTAGTAAAGCATGTGTTAGAATAGGAAATGAGGTGAGCGATTGGTTTCCGGTGAGAGGGGGGCTGAGACAGGGATGTGTGATATCGCCGTGGTTGTTTAACTTGTATGTTGATGGAGTGGTGAGAGAGGTGAATGCTAGAGTGCTTGGACGAGGATTAAAACTGGTAGGCGAGAATGATCATGAATGGGAGGTAAATCAGTTGTTGTTTGCGGATGATACTGTACTGGTAGCAGACACAGAAGAGAAGCTTGACCGACTAGTGACAGAATTTGGAAGGGTGTGTGAGAGAAGGAAGTTGAGAGTTAATGTGGGTAAGAGTAAGGTTATGAGATGTACGAGAAGGGAAGGTGGTGCAAGGTTGAATATCATGTTGAATGGAGAGTTACTTGAGGAGGTGGATCAGTTTAAGTACTTGGGATCTGTTGTTGCAGCAAATGGTGGAGTGGAAGCAGATGTACGTCAGAGAGTGAATGAAGGTTGCAAAGTGTTGGGGGCAGTTAAGGGAGTAGTAAAAAATAGAGGATTGGGCATGAATGTAAAAAGAGTTCTATATGAGAAAGTGATTGTACCAACTGTGATGTATGGATCGGAGTTGTGGGGAATGAAAGTGATGGAGAGACAGAAATTGAATGTGTTTGAGATGAAGTGTCTGAGGAGTATGGCTGGTGTATCTCGAGTAGATAGGATTTGGAACGAAGTGGTGAGGGTGAGAACGGGTGTAAGAAATGAGTTAGCGGCTAGAGTGGATATGAATGTGTTGAGGTGGTTTGGCCATGTTGAGAGAATGGAAAAGTGCTGTCTGCTAAAGAAGGTGATGAATGCAAGAGTTGATGGGAGAAGTACAAGAGGAAGGCCAAGGTTTGGGTGGATGGATGGTGTGAAGAAAGCTCTGGGTGATAGGAGGATAGATGTGAGAGAGGAAAGAGAGCGTGCTAGAAATAGGAATGAATGGCGAGCGATTGTGACGCAGTTCCGGTAGGCCCTGCTGCTTCCTCCGGTGCCTTAGATGACCGCGGAGGTAGCAGCAGTAGGGGACTCAGCAGTATGAAGCTTCATCTGTGGTGGAAATGTGAGAGGTTGGGCTGTGGCACCCTAGCAGTACCAGCTGAACTCGGCTGAGTTCCTGGTTAGGCTGGAGGAACGTAGAGAGTAGAAATCCCCTTTTTGTTTTGTTTCTTGTTGTTGTCGGCTACCCCCCAAAATTGGGGGAAGTGCCTTTGGTATATGTATGTATGTATATATATATATATATATATATATATATATATATATATATATATATATATATATATATATATATATATATATATATATATATATTTATATATATATATATATATATATATATATATATATATATATATATATATATATATATATATATATATATATATACTGTATGTATATATATATATATATATATATATATATATATATATATATATATATATATATATATATATATATATATATATATATATATATACCTATGTATCGATATATGTAAATATATATATATATATATATATATATATATATATATATATATATATATATATATATATATACCTATGTATCAATATATGTAAATATATATATATATATATATATATATATATATATATATATATATATATATATATATATAAATATATATATATATATATATATATATATATATATATATATATATATATATATATATTTATATATATATATATATATATATATATATATATATATATATATATATATATATATATATATATATATATATATATATATATATATATGCAGCTATATGCACGTGTATATACATATGTGTGCATATATATATATATATATATATATATATATATATATATATATATATATATATATATATATATATATATATATATATATATGTATATATATATATATATATATATATTTATATATATGCGTGTATATATATATATATATATATATATATATATATATATATATATATATATATATATATATATATATATATATATATATGCACACATATGTATATACACGTGCATATAGCTGCATATATATATATATATATATATATATATATATATATATATATATATATATATATATATATATATATATATATATATATATATATATATATATATATATATATATATATATATATATATATATATATATATGCACATATGTATATTCACTCAAATATATATATATATATATATATATATATATATATATATATATATATATATATATATACATATATATATATATATATATATATATATATATATATATATATATATATATATATATATATATATATATATATATATATATATATATATATGCGTAAAAATCACAGGAAAACGTGATGCTCAGATGCAGAAGAACCACAGGGATAATGAAAATACAGAATATACACTTGAGTCCTGACTAGTTTCGTGATACTTCCTCAGAGGACTGATTTATTGAGAGAGGTTTCTTACATTTTATAGGGAAAGCAAAAGTACGAACATACTTATAGAGATTTAGAGAACAATGACACTCCCTTACCCGCTACCTGGGCTTGACTCAGGTGTGCGTAGGAGGAGTCCGAAAGCTCGTTAGACACCTGCTAAAAAGGGTCATTTCTAGTGGCGGGTATATTCTTGTTTTCTTCTTATTTTACTTTCATTACAGTTATTTATATGTCAATGCGGTAGCCTTATCTATATAAATACATAAGCAAAACATACACAAAATTACAAATATATATACATATATATATACATACATATATATATATATATATATATATATATATATATATATATATATATATATATATATATATATATATATATATATATATATATATAAATATATATATATATATATATATATATATATATATATATATATATATATATATATATATATATATATATATATATATATATATATATATATACATATACATATACATACACATACACATATACATATATATACATACATACAGATACAAATACATATACATATACATAAATACTTACACATACACATACATATACATACACATACACATACACATACATATATATACACACATATATACATGTATACATATATACACATACATACCTATACATATATACATTTATATGTATACAACATTAATATCATAAACATATAATCATGTATATATCAATACTTATATCTAGCATAACACTATAAAGTGCCAATATACTTATGCATACTATATAAAATAGTTGTTTCTTTTAATGAATGGTAGCTTAGGTCTAAATATTAATTTCACACCGACGTTAATTATTCACAATACATTCAATTCTACATTAAGTGGTTAATGTTTTTTTTATATAGTTTACAAATCTCTTTACATATAAAGGCGTCGAGTTTATACATTCCATGACCAATATTCAAGTTGTTTTCAAAGGTTTCTTTTATGAAACTGGACTCTATGATGTTTCTTTCTACTAAGTTATTTGAATGAACCAATTTCTTTGCACCTGACCAGTTAATAGGGTGATTTTAAACAGATACTGAACGAGGAAATAAGTAACGCAAACAATAATTTTTTAAACAAGTTAGACACTATATTTTCTTCCAATTTTCAAGCTTTCGATCAAAAACAGAAGGAACGTTCAGAAGCGACGTTTGACAAGATTCACCTCGATTGGTTACTGACAGATACATACAAATTTCAAAAGAAAAGCTGTGAAAACCAATTTAAGTTCAACCATAAAGTGGCTATTATTTTAAAAGCTTTCCCAGCTGTCCTCGACAGATGGGAAGCAACATCGCTGCCTCACCTTTGTGGCTTTAACTTCAAACCTCGACTTTCTTTCTCCTGCACTGCCACGAGACACTAAAATCCTTTCTTTTGCATAAGTGGCACTCCGAAGGATTTCGTTAAAAACGTTTTAGCGTGAGCTTAGGTTTGAGTATGTATATATATATATATATATATATATATATATATATATATATATATATATATATATATATATATATATATATATATATATATATATATATATATATATATATATATATATATATATGCAGAAGAACCACAGGGAAAATGAAAATACGAAATAATCGTATATTTCGTATTTTCATTTTCCCTGTGGTTCTTCTGCTTCTGAGCATCATGTTTTCCTGTGATTTTTACGCGCATATATATATATATATATATATATATATATATATATATATATATATATATATATATATATATATATATATATATATATATATATATATATATATATGCAGAAGAACCACAGGGAAAATGAAAATACGAAATAATCGTATATTTCGTATTTTCATTTTCCCTGTGGTTCTTCTGCTTCTGAGCATCATGTTTTCCTGTGATTTTTACGCGCATATATATATATATATATATATATATATATATATATATATATATATATATATATATATATATATATATATATATATATATATATATATATATACATATATATATATATATATATATATATATATATATATATGTGTGTGTGTGTGTGTGTGTGTATATATACATATATATATATATATATATATATATATATATATATATATATATATATATATATATATATATATATATATATATATATATATATATATATATATATATATGTATATATATATATATATATATATATATATATATATATATATATATATATATATATATATATATATATATATATATAAATATATATATATATATATATATATATATATATATATATATATATATATATATATATATATATATATATATATATATATATATATATATATATATATTTAGTGCAGTGAAGATAGCTTAACATAAAAGGAAAATATAATAAAATATTTCCATTTATCATAAGAATGAAATATAATTTATATATTCGTTTTTATTAGCAACCAGGAAATAGAAAAAAAATGTTTAAAAAGGGGAAAGAAATCTGCCAATTCAAAATAGATTAAATCTTATTCAATAATTTCATGTAAAGTTTTATGGCGTAAACGTCATAGAATAGTTCCGCCCAACATGGAAAAGAAACGTAAATGTATGATACTTTTACTAAACGGATTTGCAAAATCAAAGTCTGGAAACGTTCCAATATGGAAATCGAATTAAACACTTGTAAAGCTTTTCGCAAAATTCCAAAGAACGAGACAGGTGTCCAAATGTATATGGGCTCTTGTGTTTTCATTTCTGCTTTGAATTAACAGATGCTGTTTTATCTTCAAAGGTTTTCACTGTAGTATAGTTGTAGCAATACTACCATCGTACTTTCTATATGTCGTTGAAAGCGACTAAAAGTACAGAGGCTGCCTTGAAATCTTGGTGACGTCTCTGCTTGGTGATTGCCAGACTAAAGTTCGAGTCCCACTCAAACTTGTTAGTTCCTTTAGAGTGTGCAACTTTACCATCCTTGTGAGCTAAGGACGGTGGGGTGGGGGGGGGGGGGGGGTCTGCTATAGGTCTACCTGCTGAGCCCTCAGTAACCATTACTTTGCTCTCCCTGATCCAATCTTAGGTGGAGACAGGGCTTGGGCACTGATCATATGTATATATGGTGAGTCTATAGTCTAGGGCATTTTCCTGCTTGGTAAGGCACTTTCACTGTCCCTTGCCTCAGCCATTCATGATTTGCTTTCAAACCTTTATAAAACTATCAATAAATGTTGAAACTACTGTCTTATTATTATTATTATTATTATTATTATTATTATTATTATTATTATTATTAATATTATTATTATTATTATCATTATTATTATTATTATTGAAGCACAGACCGATATGAATGAAAATATATTATGGAGTTGACCATTACATCTTCATGCAATATGAGAATCTCAGAGCTCTATGCAATTTAAAAGGAATTATTAAGATGTATTAATATAAATCAGGGGAGGAAGATGTGAATGTTCTCTATGATTAATGAGGCCATTAATTCATAAACAACTGAAACCAAGGACATTCCAAGAATAGATTATTAGGTAGGATATTACTCAAGATTCTACTTTCAAAAATTCCATGTATAAATTACTAAGTACTGGATATAGTGGGTTTCCCATGGCCATACCAAACGTTTGTGCATATAATCTCCTTTTGAATTAAAATTTACAATCTTTCAAACAAATTTCGATTAATTCTATTAAAGTATTCTCGGAAAATTATAATGTGAAATAGTTTCATTATATTGACAACATAATGCCAAAAAATTTCACTATGGAGTTGGAGAATAGTTTTATCCTACCTTTTTTGGACTGTCATATACACAGGTGTAAAATAGACAAGTTTTGTATATATAGAAAGCCACTAATATCTCGGTATATTATTATTATTATTATTATTATTATTATTATTATTATTATTATTATTACTAGCTAAGTTAAACCCTTGTTGGGAAAGCCAGATACTATAAGCCCAAAGGCTCCAACAGGGAAAAATAGCCGTGATGGAAGGAAATATGGAAATAAATAAACGATGTAAGAATTAATGAACAATTAGAATCAAATATCTTAAAACCATTAACAGTAAAAGATATTTCATAAATAACCTATAAAAAGACTTATGTCAGCCTGTTCAACGTAAAACATTTGCTGCAAGTATGAACTTGTGAAGTTCTACTGATTCAACTACCCGATTAGGAAGATCATTCCACTGCTGGGTCACAGCTGGAATAAAACTTCTAAAGTACTGTGCATTATGTAGCCTCATGATGTAGAAATCCTTACTATTAGAACTAACTGGTTTCCTCACCGTCGCATGTCCTGTGGGAAAGGAAACTAATCGGTGTTTTTTCAACACATACACAACAATGGCGTCAACCAGACACAGCTCTTGGCTAAAGTTGGTTAAGTATTTCATGTCAACGTCTTTGTGCTCTCGTTAGAGTCTTGTATTATCACTAACTTTATATTCATAATCTAAATTACATAAAAAGGTTCCTGTTTGTTACTGACTCTCTCTCTCTCTCTCTCTCTCTCTCTCTCTCTCTCTCTCTCTCTCTCTCTCTCTCTCTCTCTCTCTCTTTTTATAAATAGATAAATATATCTATCTATCTATCTATCTACCTATCTATCTATATATTTATTTATATATATATATATATATATATATATATATATATATATATATATATATATATATATATATATATATATATATATATATATATATATATATATATATATATATATATATATATATATATATATATATATATATATATATATATATATAAAGTTAGGCATAGTCTATATAAAACAAAGTATACAAATTTATTGAAAATATAGCATTTTATAACCAATAAATTTAACGGTGAGAAAAAAAGATACTTAATTTTAATCAAATCAATTCTAGAAAGAAAGACCTGTTTTAATTGCAATAAATGTCTGGAACAAATATAAAGAAAAGGACTCTTACGAAATAACAAAGAAAAATATAACTAATCTCGGTGGAAACATCAGTTTAGAACTTCTAAGGACAGTAGAAAGCAGTAGTTGGTTATAGTTTCATTAATTGAAAAAAGTTGAAAATGTAAAAGGAAATTGCTTGAAACTTTTGACACACAGTGACATTTCTTGGCTCTACTGTTTTTTTTTTTTCAATTATTTACCTCATCTTATATTCTATTATATACCTTACCCAATCATTTTAGTGGCCTTTAGAATTTATTTATACAGTTTAAATTTTCTATACTTTTTCCGGTTTCTTTATGTACAGTAGAGTGATTTCTGACTCCTTATAATCAAATTTAAATTTGAGGTTTAATTCTTTTAGTTTTTTAATGATATATATATATATATATATATATATATATATATATATATATATATATATATATATATATATATATATATATATATATATATATATACTTGTATATATGTATATATATGTATATACAGTATATATATATTATATATATATATATATATATATATATATATATATATATATATATATATATATATATATATATATATATATATATATATATATGAATATATATATATATATATATATATATATATATATATATATATATATATATATATATATATATATATATATATATATATATATATATATATATATATATATATATATATATATATATATATACATATATATATATATATATATATATATATATATATATATATATATATATATATATATATATATATTTTTTTTTTTTTTTTTTTTGGGTGAGATGGCCATGTCATCCTGATGGAAGTTCCTATTGGGAAGCTTCCTAGGGTATATTACAACTACGGCGATATTCCCAGAGAATTTACCTTAAGGTACCCAGAATTCTAACTCCTGGAGCGAATATCCCTCGTGAAAGGGATATCGCGACATATCAGAGGACGTATTCTTGACACGCCGCATGGCAATCTGCACCCCGAACAGAGATTATGTATCGCAGGGGGCAATTGGCAAGAAACGAAATCGGGAAAGAAAAAGGGGGTGCCGCTCCCAAGGCTCCTTATCTCCCGTTTCGTAAGCGTGCCTGGCGCCAATCCTGGCGCCATCTGTATTCCTTGTAGCGTACACGAGGTGCTACAGATACTGTATGTAGGGAGGGGTCCTACAGCCCTTTCTCAGAAAGGCAAGGGCGGGTCCATCAGAACGACATGGCCATCTCACCCAAAAATAGATTTTTCGCTTCGCTCAAAATCCGTTTTTATGGCTCAAGCCATGTCGTCCTGATGGAAGATAACAGAGCATTACTGTATCTGTGAATTCTCAGAACGTGCCGTACTCCCCGGAGGTAATTTTTCCTGGTCGACTAGACCTAGAGACCTAAGATGTTACCGTTATACATCTTTTCAACTAACTATAAACCATGTTAGAGCTTCCTGCCCCCTACAGGGAAGAGTCCTACTAGACTCTGGAAAAGTCTCGAAGAGTACATATACCTATGTATGAATACCAGGCATGCTAATATATTGGTCTTACCCTATATTAAGTAAAGCATAGTTTGTAAAGAACCACTGCGTCAATATGAAATATCGACCAGTTCTTCGCACAATACTTGTATTGGACAAAGGTTTATATCCGCATAAGAGGAAAACCAATGCAAAATAGCTTACATAAAGGAACAATTCTATTAGAATTATCCCAGATAAGGTACATAAATTGAATGCTCAATTTTACCAATAAATTGACACAGGTGAAGGAGACGCAAGGTTCTCAAGAACAAGTTTATTGACAGGCAATAAATAGACAGGTTAACCACAATTATATATATATATATATATATATATATATATATATATATATATATATATATATATATATATATATATATATATATATATATATATATATATATATATATATATATATATATATATATATATATATAAGAAGAGGATAACCCCAAACTTTAAGCATAAGTATGATAGTAAACAGAACTTGTTTATCTGAAAAAAAAACATTAAATGCCACTTTTAAGATACCGAGGTATCAAAGTCATAAAAGTCTGTATTACAAATCAATGACATTAGCGTTAGAAACGCTCGGCACACATGTCTGCACTTATGCTAGGTTCACCTTTGGAAATGGAACAGTCTACATGGGCAACTCAGTGCCCTCACTTAGTTTGTAGTACAGTATGTAACTACAATTTCACCCTGGAATTAATTGTCCCAATTAAAACCACTGTTCCTCGTAGAGTTAAACAATAGGGTTAACGACGCGACCCACTGCTACCACAGATCTCTTTAGTTCCTCTACTTGCTTCGCATAGTGGCGAAAGAACACTCTGGAAGACTTCCAGCCAGTGTATGAACGGAGATGTTCAAAATCCATACAATTAAAGAAATTTAAGGATGAGGCAACTATCCTCGGATCGTGACCTGCGGGTGTACTGTCAGGATCCGCTCTGCGAATAAAATATGTGATTTTCGCTCTGAGTTGATTCAGAGATAAATTTGAGCCTGATGTTTCTCCCCTGAATAGTTGACCACCCTTGAAGTCTGAAGTTCTATGAAGATAGACCTTTAGGCATTCTACTGGACATAGAGATGCATCTTCTTTCAGAGGGCATATTCTCCAGGGACCCCACCTGTTGGTGGGTAACTCATTCTTGGCGAAAAACGTAGGATCCGAAAACAGGTTCAGTTCTCCCCCATCCAGGAACTGAACACGACCTCCCTCTCTCGAGAGGACTACAATCTCACTAACCCTGGGCCCGGACGCGAGTGCAAATAGGAAAATAACTTTTTGTGTCAAATCCTTTAACGCACATTCTTCATTGCTCAACAGAGAAGCGGAATGAAGAACTTTGTCTAAAGACCATGAAATGGGCTTTGGAGGTGCTGAAGGTCTGAGCCTAGCACAGGCTTCGGAACTTTATTAAAGATATCGTTACCTAGGTCGACCTGGAAGGCATATAGAATGGGTCTTGTCAAAGCAGACTTACACGCTTAAATCGTGTTAGCTGCTAATCCTTGACCATGGAGGTGGATGAAGAAAGATAAGCAGAAGTTTGTCGAGATCTCTTGCGGATTCTTCACCTTGACAAAGGCCACCCATTTTCTCCACGATGACTCATATTGCCTTCTAGTAGATTTGCACTTATATTCCTCTAGGAAGTCTATGCTGGCTTTCGAAATCCCGAAACGCTTTCTCACTGCTAGGGAGAGAAAATCATGAGCTGCAGGGTCCGGGTTTTCTGTAATGAAGCGCAGACAGTCGACTTCTGGACTCGCTGGGTCAGAACTGGATCTGGTAGCGGTACAAACTTCAGCTGTAGTTCCAATGCCAGGGGGAACCACACGCTGTTCGGCCACTTGTGGGCCACTATTGCCGCTACCCCCTTGAAGGATCTCAGTTTGTTGAGGATCCTCAACAGAAGGTTGTGAGGAGGGGACAGATAAATCCTGGACCATCTGTTCCAGTCGAGGGACATTGCGTCCACTGCTTCTGCTAAGGGGTCCTCGTACGGGGACAGTTACAGGGGCAACTTCTTGTTGTCTTTCGTTGCAAAGAGGTCTATCTGCAGTTCTGGGACTTGAATCAGAATGAAGGAGAATGATCCTGCGTCTAAGGACCATTCCGACTCTATCGGTGTGAACCTGGATAGAGCGTCTGCTGTCACATTGCGGACTCCTTGAAGGTGAACTGCCGACAGGTACCACT
Source organism: Palaemon carinicauda (assembly GCF_036898095.1). NCBI lineage: Eukaryota > Metazoa > Arthropoda > Malacostraca > Decapoda > Palaemonidae > Palaemon > Palaemon carinicauda. Next base: position 11,748,265 of record NC_090734.1, read on the forward strand.
TCTTATTTTCCGCCAATCGGAAGATGGCCAACATCACCTGGTCGAGAGGTGGTGACCTCGATCCTTGTCGATTCAAGCATCTCACAACTACCTCGCTGTCCATCACCAACCTTATGTGGATCGAGTGATGCGGGGAGACTTTCTTTAAGGTAAGGAGCACTGCCATAGCTTCTAGAAAGTTTATGTGAAAGGTCTTGAATAGCTTGGACCAAGTCCCCTGGACTTTTTTCCGATGAGAGTGACCTCCCCATCCCTCCTTCGAGGCGTCTGAGTGAATCGTCACCGACGGGGGAGGTGGCTGAAGAAGAACCGACTTCTTTAGATGTCTGGCTTGGGACCAAGGCCTGAGAAGAGTACTTAGCCGAAGCGGAACTGGTCTTCTCAGATCTCTCCGCGCGTTTGATGCATAACTTCTCCAAACTCCGGTTGCATTCTTTAGCTGTGCTCTTAGCACTAGGTCTCTCACCGAAGCAAACTGGAGAGAGCCCAGTACCCTCTCCTGTTCGCGTCTTGATATCCTTTCGGAATCTAGAAGTCTCTTGACAGAACCCGCTATCTCCTTCCTTTTTTTCGCCGGGATGGAGAAACGGTGTGACAAAAGGTCCCAATGGATTCCCAGCCATTGGAACTTTTGAGATGGAGAAAGTCGAGACTTTTTTCTGTTGATCTTGAAGCCTAGGTACTCTAGGAACTGGATCACTTGACTGGAAGCTTGCAAGCATTCTGTCTCGGATGCTGCCCACACCCACCAGTCGTCCAGGTAAGCTACTACCTGAATTCCCTTTAGGCCTAATTGTTTGAGAGCTACGCTCGCAAGCTTCGTAAAAATCCTTGGGGCTATGTTTAGCCCGAATGGCATGGCTCTGAAGGTGTATAGTCTTCGTTGTAGCCTGAACCCTAGGTAGGGGGACAGTCGACGGTTGATTGGAATGTGCCAATAGGCGTCTGACAAGTCTATAGAGACTGAATATGCCCTCTTGGGCTGTAAGGTCCTTATGTGTTGCAGTGTTAGCATCTTGAATTTGCAATTCACTATGAACTTGTTGAGTGGCGACAAGTCCAGAATGACTCTGAGCTTTTCCAAGTCTTTCTTGGGAACACAAAACAGCCTCCCTTGGAATTTGATGGACTTCACCTTTCGGATCACATTTTTCTCCAACAGTTCTTGAACGTACTCCTCCAGAACGGGGGTGGAATGTTGGAAAAACCGAAGGCACGGGGGTGGAGTGCTGTACCATTTCCAGTCCAGTCCATTCTTGAGTAGGCTGTGGGCCCAGGCATCGAAGGTCCACCGATCCCGAAATTTCAGAAGTCTCCCTCCTACCGGTATCATTTCACTTGGACTGCCGTCCTGAGGTCTTGCCTCCTTGACCACGACCACCCCTGAATCCCCTTCCCCTTGAGGGGCGCCTAGACGAGCCTCTGGCTGCTCCTCTAGGCTTTGCTCGAAAGGAAGTAGACTGCCCTTCGAACGATGAGGTGAATGCCGCGGACTGTGTCGACACGGCCTGGAGTACCCACTGAAAAGTGGTCGGGGTTTGTGCCACGATCTGGGGCACTGGAGGCAATGGCAATTGCAGTTGCTGTTGCTGTCTAAAAGGCTTGGCTGGCCGAGATAGTAGCCTAGTCCTCATACTCTTCCTCTTTGGTTGAGGACCCTCATCCGGGGAAGACTTTCTTTTGATAGCCAGGCCCCACTTCTGGAGAAGGTTTCTATCCTCCAAGGCGGCCCTATCAACAACTTCTTTGACCAAATCGGTAGGGAAAAGGTCTTTACCCCAATTGTTGGAGGAGATTAGTTTCCTTGGCTCGTGCCTCACCGTAGCTGAGGTGAACACGAACTCCCTACAAGGTCTCCTCTCCTTGACGAAGCCATAAAGGTCCTTCGTCACTGTGGCCAGATGAGTCTTGGCCACCACCATGAACATTTCATGGACCCTGGGGTCACTTGCCATCGTCTCAAGAGTAGTCTGAAGAGACATTGAGGCAGCCAGTCTTTCTTTTGTCTCGAACTCTCTCCGCAAGAGAAATTCAGACAGCTTAGGGAGGTCCTCGCCGAACTGACGTCCGGCAATATCAGCCTCCAACTTCCCAACTGAGAACGTAAGATGGACGTCCTTCCAGTCTTTGTGGTCCATAGGCAGGGCCAGCGACAAGGGTTTACACTCCTCCAGGGAGGGGCAAGGCTTGCCGGCCTCGACTGCTTTTAGTACAGCCGCAAACCCTTTCTCTAAAAAGGGGAAGGGTCTAGCAGGAGAGGACACAAAGGAAGGGAGCTTCTTGCTCAATGCAGCTCCCTTCGAGTTAGAGAAGCCCCTCTCTTTCAACGAGGATGAAAGCAGAGCTTGAGCCTTAGCATGGTCCATCACTATGACCTCCTTCGGCTCTGTCTCCTCCTTTGAAGCTGGTTCCTTCCTCAGCCGGACATAACAGTCCGGATATGATGCCTTGCTGGGCCAGAATTCCACCTCCTCTAGGGGAACTGAGCCCAACTTATCCGAGATGACAATCTTTCCAGTCGTCATCGGCATGTGCTCAGCATACCTCCAATGGTTAGCATCTGAGCACACGGGAAGGTCTTCCACATTGAGCCTTTTCCGGGGCCCATGTGATTCTGCAAGGCTCTGCATCCGCAGTTCCATTGCCGCCGCCTTCTCCTGATTCTCCTTCTGAATTTGTTGGATCATTCCAACAATGGAGGAGAGGGCCTGTCCCAGCTCTACTGGGAGACCGGCCGATGTTGAGGGAATAGGCTCCGGGATCTGAACCGGAGTAGCCGACACCTCGTCGACCTCTTCCTCTACAACGTCTGGGGCTTGAACTTCATCCTGGGATTCTGCCAGGAGGTCTTCCTCCAGACGCTCGTCCACGTCAGACATCCTGTCATCTAACTGGATGTCTTGCATAGCGACCGCGACTTCAGCATCCACCTGGATCTGAACTTGGGGGATCTCCTCTTGAGGCTGGGGAATCACTGCATCAGCTGATGCCTTAGGGAAAAGATACGCCCTCATCTTCTCACTTGGAAGATAAGGTCCAGAGGTACTCTTCTGGAAGCCCCTTACCCAGGTACGAAGCTTCTCCTTTGCTATATCCCTTGATTCCGCCGTCCTAGATGAATCAAAGGCCTCAGTAATCAGGCTAGTGCACACAGTACATACCTGAGGGTCCCAATACCGGAGATCACCCTTGGAGACAGCACATGCTGCGTGTCTCCTACAAAACTCATGTCCGCTGAGGTTCTTGCTACGGACGTTGCAGAAAACACTTCCGCACTTCGGAGGGTCCTCCTGTAAAGAGAAGAAATTTCCATGAGTATCAAGTGAACTATGTATCACTGGATATGCATAGTATAGCATAACAATTCAGAAGAGAAAGACACACACGTGTGTTTCCCTCACAACCAATTGTTGCAGCCTTCCAGATAATAAAATCGAATGGTTAATCTCTTCTAGAATAACCAATGCAAAGTTTCCAGAGGAAACAGGTGGAGCTCACACCTAAGCAATGATTTTAAAATCCTAGATAGTAGACAAGAAAGAACTTACTTTCTTATCTGTAGGGCAACAGCAAAGGGCTGTGCAGGAAAACACAAAAGTGTTAGAACACACAGTGCTGTACCAAAACCTATACTATAGATTTCTTCTTACAGTATATGTTATACTAAAGAATACTGGTACAGTATAGGAGGTTATATGCCGGCCGGCACACACCAAAACTAGCTTTAAAGTATACTACTTAACAGCTATAAGGCGGCAGAACGCTGGTTCAAATGCATGTGCCGGCCGACAGTAACTGCCGTTAGGCAACAGCCAATGTCGGCCGGCAATGACTGCCGGCCGGCAACTACACAAGGTAGTACCCGGCTGCCAGCCACACTCTTGGCGACCGGCAGACAAGGGCTGACATTAGCCGGCCGGCAAAGGTACACGACCGATGCCAGCCGGCAGCAAAAGAACCAGAGGACTACGACTGCCCGGCTGCTGGCCTCATAGGCCGGCAGCTGGGACGGGTACAGCACTAGAAGAATAACAGAATGGATGCCGGGATAAGAGTGTACACTACCTCCAATCCCGGCAATCCGAAAGAGTGCATATAAGGAAGGGGAGAATCTAATTCAGGCTTCCTGACCAATGCCGTCTGGCTCTGCAGGCAGGCATGGATGAGGACCAAGGGAGGTCCGGGCAGCACTCAAAGCAGAAGACCCTTTGCCGGCCGGCAAGGGACTGAGTCAATTCCACATCCTAACCTATTCTAGGTCCAGATGTAGAATGACATACAGTACTGTAATGGCTAGGCCATTACGGAGATAGAGGGGGAAGGGACAAAAGAGGGTCCTACCAACCTTGCTTTAGTGACGGATCACCCGCAGCCAAGAAACTCATCTTAGCCTAAGGGAGATCCAAAGGGGGAGGCCAGCAATACTAGCCAGTTCTCAGAGAACCAAAGCCAGGAAGGTGTTGCTACTCCCAGGGAAAGAATCTTATCCACCCCCGAAAACTGCAACAAGGACTAGTCTGGTAGATCACAAAAGAAGGAATCATATCGTACAGAAACCTTTGGTAGTGACCTAAGGAGGCTAAGCCTCCTATGTCTGTGTCAGGCTAGCGAGGGAGACTCTACCCCAAGCCAGACAAACACAGACTCAGACTAAAAACTCTGTTGTTCTGTCCCTCTTTGAAACCAGACTTACTGGAACAGGAAGGTACAGTAACAACCCAGTATAGTCTTATCGAAAGTTAATTTAGATAAACCACTTAGAAAAGAAAGCAACCGGGGACTATGAGAAAGTATACTAAGGCTCCATAAGCAACTTAGCCTAGGCACCAAGAGAATCGATTACCTAAATCACCGAAACTCACTCGTATACTATCTTGGAAATATTCAACATAATCTTAAATATATAAAAAGCAGCCTAAAGCTTCAATAGAATTTTAATACACTCGGAAAAACCAAAATCATGCATGAAATACTAGGACCAAATGACTAGGCTACATGGCCTAGCGTAGGCCAGAATTGGCGAATACTTCGCCAAATAATACTAAAGCACGAAAGGAAATCCTATGTAACGATAAATAGCTAAAATTTATTAAAGTAAAACAACCTGGAATGTCGCTCTGACTAACTAAACTTATACCTAGCGAGCGACAGCGTCCATGACGCCTGCAGTAGGCTACGGCTCTTGTAACAAAGATTAAACCTATTAATCACATAAAAAATTACCAAGAGCCTTCATTTATACATAAAAGACATGGTACTCAACTTATCAGAGGCCGACGAGGTTGGAGAAGCCATGAAAAGTAGAATAAATCCAAGATTTGCGAGAAACACAGGAAAAAACACCGAGTTGTTAAGCTACGCAAAAAGGGATACAGATGGCGCCAGGATTGGCGCCAGGCACGCTTACGAAACGGGAGATAGGGAGCCTTGGGAGCGGCTCCCCTTTTTTTTTTCCCGATTTCGTTTCTTGCCAATTGTCCCCTGCGATACGTAATCTCTGTTCGGGGTGCAGATTGCCATGTGGCGTGTCAAGAATACGTCCTCTGATATGTCGCGATATCACCTTCACGATGGATATTCGCTCCAGGAGTTAGAATTCTGGTACCTTATGGTAAATTCTCTGGGAATATCGCCGTAGTTGTAATATACCCTAGGAAGCTACCCAATAGGAACTTCCATCAGGACGACATGGCTTGAGCCCAAATATATATATATATATATATATATATATATATATATATATATATATATATATATATATATATATATATATATATATATATATATATATATATATATATATATATATATATATATATACATGGTTTCTTAGCTTTATATGACACATGTTCTTGAACTGTTAAGATCATTTTAAATGATGATAAAATTACTTTGTTCCCCTTGGTACCTAATAACTCATACAAAATCTATTAGTATTGAAGCTCCTTAACACATTAAAACTAATGCAAACAGTAATTTAAGACCCGGTCAAGGTGGATAGTTTCTTTTATTGTCTGCAACCTCACCAACCTAGTGAGGTAATGTTTAGGGGAGCCTACATATCTAACTGCTGAGGCATCAGCAGTCATTGCTAGCCCTCCCTTGTCCTAGCTTGCCCCCTAATCTTTAGGTTCAGTCTCTTGGGCATTATCCCCTCCCTTAACCCTGCCATCATTGAATGACCTATAAACATTCAGACTAAAGAATATTCACCTCCTCTCTCTCTCTCTCTCTCTCTCTCTCTCTCTCTCTCTCTCTCTCTCTCTCTCTCTCTCTCTCTCTG
>NC_090734.1:11762047-11767047 GCF_036898095.1 Palaemon carinicauda
GGCTTCGCTTGCCCTCAGGGAAATGACCATTATCGCTCGCCTTCAACCTGCCGCAGACGGCTCTCCTCGTGAGGTGAACCTACTTCGTGCCCTTTGGATACGCCGTTTACCCGAACCTGACGGCGCTACCATACCCGATGTCGATAGTTTACCCATAAAGGACTTGATGACAAAAGCAGACGCCCTTATGGACATCCACTTCAAGACCTCCATCAACGCCTCCACCCCTGACGAAGAGGATGCCTATTTAACATCAACCGAAGCTGACATGCATACTGTAGGACATACACGCCTACCCCGTGACGTGCCGAAGCAGCGACAAAGCCGCCCACCACCCACCAATCGCTCGCGCCCCAACGAACGACTTCTACAGCCACTTACTACCTCCCATCCACCGCAGTTTTGCTACTACCACTTCAGATTCGGGGCAACCGCAAAGAAATGTGCCAAGGATTGTCAGTGGCCAAAAAACGTGTAAGTAGGCCATCGCTTGTGGCGGTGGCCTCCCGTGTTTCTAATCTTTTCTTTTTACAGGATGCAGGAACGGCCGTGCAATTTTTGGTAGACACGGGTGCTTGTCGTTCTCTTTTGCCTAAGAAACTCTTAAAGGCACAACGTAGTCTGTCAACATCTGCCGACATCCGCTTGGTAGCTGCCAATGGATCTGCGATACCCACCTACGGTTACGAGAACCTCACATTATCGTTCGGAAATTGTAAATTCAATTGGAAGTTTCTCGTTGTTGACGTCACAATGCCAATCCTCGGTGCGGATTTCCTCTCTCATTTCCACCTTCTGGTCGATGTCGCCCACCGACGATTGGTCAACACAGACTCGTACTTGTCGACACCTCTTCAACCCGCCCTCTCTAACCTCGCTCTCCACATCAGCTCACCCACGGATGCCTACGCCCACCTCCTCACGTCGTACCCGGAAGTTTTCCGTCCAGAACTTCGCCAAACGCCCACGGTTCCTGCCAAGCACGGTATTTATCACAATATAAAGACGACGGGACACCCAGTCTTCACAAAATTCAGACGTCTGGCACCGGAACGATTGGCAGCCGCCAAACAGACGTTCGCCGAAATGGAGGAAATGGGCCTTTGCCAAAAGGCTTCCAGCCAATGGTCGTCACCCTTACACATCGTTCTGAAGAAAGACGGCTCCCTCCGTCCGTGCGGGGATTACAGGCGCCTGAACATGCAAACAGAACCAGAACACTACCCCCTCCCAAACATTGCTGACGTGACCTCCTACCTGCACAAAGTGAAGGTTTTCTCTACGCTCGACCTCCTGAAGGGCTATTATCAGGTACCTATGAACCCAGAAGACATCCCCAAGACCGCCATCACCACTCCGTTTGGTACATACACCTTCAATTACTCCTGTTTTGGCCTTCGTAATGCTGGGGCAACGTTTCAACGTCTCATGGATGGCATCTTAGGGGACCTCTCTTTCTGTGTATGTTATGTGGACGACATACTTGTGTTCTCCTCCTCAAAAGAGGAACACCTCCGTCACCTGCGCATCGTGCTCGACCGCCTGCAACTAAACGGCCTTGTAGTCCGGTACGACAAGTGAACCTATGGCGCCAACGAAGTGTCGTTCTTAGGGCACCGTATCACTCTTGAAGGTGTCCATCCCCTCCCTGAGAAGGTAGCAGCCGTTCAGAACTTCCCCGCGCCCTCGACCACCAAAGCCCTGCAGGAATTCTTGGGCATGATCAACTATTATCACCATTTTCTGCCAGCCATTGCCGCCACTCTTGCTCCCCTTTACGCCTCCCTCAAGGGCAAGCCAAAGGACCTGAAGTGGGGTCCCCTTCAAGAAGCAGTCTTCTGCAATGCAAAGAAAGCCCTATCAACTGCCGTATCTCTCACTTTTCCAATCCCACACGCCCCTCTCCTTCTCTCCACCGATGCCAGCGAAGTCGCTATTGGTGCAATACCCGAGAAGGTGGTCAAAGGCTCGCCCCGCCCATTGGCCTCCTTCAGCAGAAAACTGTCCAAGGCAGAATCGAGAATTGCTGGCGATGCACTTGGCTGTCCGTCACTTTCGCCATTTCTTAGAAGGTACGCCCTTCGTCATTCGCACAGACCACATGCCTCTGGTGCACGCCTTCACTCGACAGTCTGACGCCTGGTCCGCCCGTCAACGTCGACATCTCTCCGCCGTGGCTGAATACAATTGCACCCTTCAATACGTCCCTGGGAAAATGAATCCCGTTGCCGATGCCCTGTCAAGAAACACGTTGGCTGCCGTTCAACTGGGATTGGATTACAACGCCCTGGCTGAAGCCCAACGACAGGATCCAGAGTATCAAGCTTGTAGGACATCCTGCACGTCCCTCCGTTGGGAAGACTTTCCCCTCGAAGACTCCAACACCACCCTCCTCTGTGACGTCAGTACTGGTAGACCGCGACCTTGGATTCCTGCTCCCATGCACCGACAGGTGTTTGATTTAATTCACGGCCTTTCACATCCCTTGTGCCGTTCTACTGCACAGCTGCTGAAGGCAAAGTTCATTTGGCAGGGCATTTATAATAATCCTAAGGATTGGGTCCGCGCCTGTACTTCTTGCCAAACTTCCAAAGTACATCGACACACTGATTCAGGAGTGGGCACCTTTCCTCAACCTAAGCGTCGCTTCGCACACATTCACGTCGACGTTGTAGGCCCCCTACACACATCACAAGGACATCGTTACCTGTTTACCGTCATCGACCGCTCCACTCGTTGGCCTGAAGCCATTCCCATGGAAACTGCAACATCTGCCTCATGTACATCTGCCTTACTCTCTGGATGGATTTCAAGATTCGGTATCCCTGAGCATATTACTTCTGACAGGGGAACCACTTTCACCTCTCAATTGTGGATGTCATTAGCGAATCTCCTGGGCATCACCCTACATCAGACAACAGCCTACAACCCCGCTGCCAATGGAATGGTTGAACGTTTTCATCGCACCCTCAAAGCAGCTTTGATGTCCCGCTGCCAGGATTACAGCTGGTTTACTCAGCTTCCCTGGGTCCTCCTGGGACTAAGGACCACTCCTAAAAACGCCCTCGACGTCTCAGTAGCTGAAATGGTGTATGGCGACCCGTTGGTCGCCCCTGCCGAATTTTTTCCTTCTACAACCTCCTCCGACGATCTCCAGCGCATACGTCACGTCGTGGGAAAATTTACTCCATGCTGCCAGACTTACAAGCCCCTAGCGAAGCATCAAATACCAACGGACTTGCACTCTGCAACGCACGTCTTCCTGCGCAACGACACTAGCAAGCCACCACTAACGCCCCCTTACATGGGCCTTTTCCTTGTGATCCAACGCAGTTCGAAAGCATTCCTACTAAACATTCGGGGCAAAGAAGACTGAGTCTCCATTGATCGTCTAAAACCTGCTTATCTTCTGCCAGATGACCCGCCTACAGTTCGCCTCTCTAGATCAGGGCGCCCTATTTAACATGTACAGTATGTCATTTTTTAGGGGGGGAGCAAGGTACCAACCCTGTGTCGCACAATTGTACATAATTATTTTGTATATATCATGCTTGTGTCTGCACTCTTCCCTCACACTAAAAAGAACCTGAATGATCATGTCTCCATTTTGCTCTGTAACATTGTCTGTCTCTCGAACATGTCATGTCCTGTTGCCTTGAGGTTTTGTATATAAAGGAGTGTGTTCCCTAATAAACAACTCAGTCGATTGCATCCTGCCTTTGAGTTCACAACCCTCTCTCGGCCGTCAGAACTTCAACCCGGAAAACTCCTTTCAAATGGTTTAAATTTTCTCTGTGTTCTTCCTTTTATTTAGGGGGTATATATATATATATATATATATATATATATATATATATATATATATATATATATATATATATATATATATATATATATATATATATACATTTCTATTTTTACTCTTGACTTTGTTCTCCCAAAACGACCTCCGTAGCTAAGGCAGGGGTTGCCAACTATTTATTCCTTCCTTGACGTTTGGGCATTTTTGTAGATCCCTCTGTAGCCCTAAAATTGAAGATGGAAAATAAAAACAATGAAAATGTTCTTGTGATATAATTCTATAATTTAATATCAATGTAAATTACATCATGTATTGCGCAGTGCTGGCTATTCTCTCAGATACAATGTACCTCCTCAAGAGTAGAAATGTACCACTGGTTCACAACATACAGTAATAGATTACCACAACATCCAAACATCTGGCGAAACTTAAAGTCGTTTTACATCATCACATTATTCTCGCATCAAAACGTGGCGGATATTTCGAGGATTTTATACGAAGCTGGCATTTTTATTGCTTGAGGTATCCTGACATAACTTCAACTAATGGCTTCATAAAAGAGAGTCAGACGCATTTGATATTGCCTGAGTGAGAGGTATTAAGAGAAGGAAGAAAGAGTGAAGGCTACAAACGTAATTGGATTAGAGGAACAAGGAATATGATAATGAGAAAAAAAATTAAGTATTGATATTGTCCTTTTTAGTGATGGCATTAAGTTTAAAAAAAGTAAATGTTTACAACACCACGCTCTCCATTTACTCCAAAATAATGCAATCCTGCAGTTCTCATCTACTTGCAGAGTAATTAGGTGGTTATTTAGATTCTGGGAAAGCAATAATTAGCAAGATATGTTGAGGAAGGGGGAAGGGGTTATAAAAAAAAGCAGCTCGGTTTCCTCACCAAACGAGTTAGAACTGACATGTCAACATAGTCAACCAAACAGAATTCGTGATGCCAGAGTACATAAACAGAAGTTCGTGATGCTAGCGTACATTTGATATACTGTATATTCAAAATATAATTAATAAACAATTGAGTGATTACTCAAAAGTGTCACTGTTTGTAAATTGCATATTTTATGGACACTTTTGAGTAAATTAATCCATTTTTAATTAAGTATATTTTGAATATACAGTATATCCTATGTACACTGGCATCACGAACTTCTGTTTATGTACGCTGGCATCACGAATTCTGT
>NC_090734.1:11772047-11784547 GCF_036898095.1 Palaemon carinicauda
ATTTTTTTCTGAAATAGAAATGTTATTTTCAACGGGATAATGAAGAAAACTGAACTTTTGCAAAGCAAGCTAATGCTGAATGGTACTCTTTCGCGGGCCAATGGAGCTCTGTGACGTCACGAAACTTACCCCCACTTAACGTTTACCCCTCTAATCCCCGCTAACCCCCAATTTACCTGCGCGTGGGTAGACCTCGTATTCTATAGACCTTGATATAATGGATTTAGAGCGAAGCGAAAAATCTATTTCTGGGTGAGATAGCCATGTCGTCCTGATGGAAGTTCCTTATTAGTAGCTTCCTAGGGTATATTTAACTACAGTGGTATTCCCAGAGAATTTTACCTTAAGGTACCCAGAATTCTAACTCCTGGAGCGAATATCCCTAGCTATTTGTTATAGGGATATCGCAAAATATCAGAGGACGTATTCTTGACACGCCACATAGCTATCTTCACCCTGAATAGCGCTAACGCTTCGAGAGGGAAAAGTGGCAAGAAAACGAAGGGGTGCCGTTATTAAGGTACCTCTCCTCATTGTTTTGAGTTTGTATATGACATCATCATCGGCGCCATGTTATTCCTTGTAGCGATAAGCGAGGTGCTACAGATACAGTATATTGGGATAGGTCCTTTTATCCCTTTTCATTGAAAAGGAAGGGCAGGTCCATCAGGATGACATGGCTATCTCACCCAAAAATTGATTTTTTTTCTTCGCTCAAAATCCGTTTTTTGGGCTCAGCCCATGTTGTCTTCATGGAAGTTTACCAGAGCATTAATGTATCCGTGAATTTTTTATGTTTTGCCTTGTCCTCAAGACAGAATTCCTTTTTCAATTTAGACCTAGAGACCTATGATGATACCGTCACACATCATTACTTCTAATCCTGAATCATGTTAGTGCTTCCTGCTCCCTAGAGGGAACAGTCATGCTAGATTCTGGAAAATTCTCGAGGATAAAATATTACATAAGGATATCTCAGCAAACAAACCACTATATTGGTCTCACTTATACCTTGTAAAACAAAGCTTGTATTGGAAACTCGCCGATGTGCGTATGTAATACTGACACCTCCCCCGGTGAACCGAGTTCGACGTATGTACCGACAAAAGGTTTTTATCCATTTAGGTACCAACATTAGTATCAGTCAGCATCACATTCAGAGTATACTGACCTGACATATGTAAAGGCCAAAGTTAAGGAGTGTTTGTCTACATGGAGGAACAATCTTATAGATTTTCTTTTATATCATACAATATTCAAAGGTTATAAGGAATGCTCAACATATCTCTATTAAATTGGACTTAGGGCGAATAAGATATAAAGTTCATTTAGAGCTTATTTATTGAAGAAAAATAAAATGTATTGTTCAATCTGCATTTTATAAAATAACATAAAATGTGAATGAAATAATGTAAAGCATAAGGATAACAGTATTACAAGAAATATTTGTTTCATCTGAAAAGGAAATGTATTAATGCCACTAAAAATTAAAATATTAATTAATTTTCATTAATTTCTGTTATTACTGTCCATTCACACTTGCGTAGAAACGCACGGCACACATGTTATGCATTATGCTTATTTCACCTTTTATATTTGGAACATTCCGTAAGGGCACCTTGGTGACCTTTCAATAGCATGTTGTACCATCAAGGGACCACACGCACACCCTTAATTGTCCCAATTAGTTTTCACTGTTCCTTGCAGAATTAAGCAACCTTCTTTAGAACACTACCTGCTGCCACCACAAACCTCTTCAGTTCCTCTACTTCCTTCGCGTAGTGTCCAGCCAGTGTAAGAGCGAAGACGTTCAAAGTCCATATCATGGAAGAAGTTAAGGAAATAGACAATTTTTCTCGGATCGTGACCTGCTGGTGTACTCTCCGGATCCATCTGCGAATGAAGTAGGTGATCTTCGCCCTTAGTTGTTTCAGAGATAAACTTGAACCTGTGGTTTCTCCCCTAAAAAGCTGTCCTCCCCTAAAGTCCGAAGTTCTACGAAGATAGACCTTTAGGCACTCTACTGGACATAGAGAGATATCTTCCTTCAGAAGGCAGATTCTCCAGGGACCCCACCTTTTGGTAGGTAGCTCATTTCTGGCGAGAAACATATGGTCAGGAAAAAGATTCATTCTCCCCCTTCTAGGAACTGAATATGACCCTCATCTCTCGAGAGGGCCACTATTTCGTTAACTCTGGCACCCAAGGCTAGTGGTAATAGAAATATAACTTTTTGGGTTAAATCTTTCAGAGAGCAATTTTCATTGTTCAGCGTAGATGCAAAGTGAAGAACCTTATCCAGACACCACGAAATGGGTTTCGGAGGTGATGCCGGCCCCAGTCTAGCACAGGCCTTAAGAATTTTGTTGAAAATTTCATTGGAGAAGTCGACCTGGAAGGCATATAATAAGGGTCTCGTCAAGGCAGATTTACACATAGTTATCGTGTTGGCTGCTAAACCTTGTTCATGAAAGTGGATAAAGAATGATAAACAGAAATATGTTGAGATTTCTTTTGATTTCTTTTCCTTGACAAAGGCAACCCATTTCTTCCATGACGACTCATATTGTCTTCTGGTAGATTTAGATTTATGTTCCTCTAAGAAGTTCATGCTGTCTCTCTAGATCCCGAATCTCTTCTTCACCGCTAATGAGAGAAAATCATGAGATGAAGGTTTCGGGTTTTCTGTGATGAAGCGAAGACAGTCGACTTCTGCACCCGTTGAGTCAGAACTTGATTAGGCAATGGGACCAATGTCAGTCGAAATTGATGCTAAAGAAAACCAGACGCTGTTTGGCCACTTGTGAGCCACTATCGCAGCTGTTCCCCTGAATGATCTCAGCTTGTTGAGGATTTTCAGTAGAAGGTTGGGTGGAGGGAACAGGTAAATTCTGGACCATCTGTTCCAATCGAGGGACATTGCGTCCACTGCTTCCGCTAGAGGGTCCTCGTATGGGGCCACATAACGAGGTAGCTTCTTGTTGTTGCTCGTCGTAAAGAGGTCGATCTGCAGTTCTGGGACTTGATGTAAGATGAAGGAGAATGATCCTGCGTCTGGGGACCATTCTGAGTCTATCGGTGTGAACCTGGATAGAGCGTCCGCCGTCACATTGTGGAATCCTTGGAGGTAAACTGCTGATAAGTGCCATCTTTTCGTTTCCGCCAAGCAGAAAATGGTCAACATCACTTGATTGATTTGAGGTGATCTCGAACCTTGACGATTCAGGCATCTAACTATCACCTCGCTGTCTAGGACCAGTCTTATGGGAGTTGAGAGGCGAGGAGATAATTTCTTCAGCGAAAGAAAGACTGCCATGGCTTCCGGAATGTTGATATGGAAGGTCTTGAATAGATTGGACCAAGCTCCTTGGACTTTCCATTGGTGAGAGTGACCTCCTCATCCTTCCTTTGAAGCGTCTGTATGGATGATGACTGGGGGTGGAGGTGGTTGAAGAGGTATTGATTTCTTCAGGTGCTTGGCTTTCGACCATGGCTTGAGAAGTGATCGTAGTCGAGTCGGAAATGGCCTTTTCAGATCTCTTCGAGCGTTTGATGCGTATTTTCTCCAGAATCCTATTGCATCCTTTAGCAGTGCTTGTAGCACTAAATCTGTCACTGAAGTAAACTGTAGAGAGCCCAGCACTCTCTTGTTGGCGTCTTGATATCTGATCGGATTCTAGAAGTTTCTTGATAGATCCCGCTATCTCTTTCCTTTTCCTCAGTGGAATGGATAGTCGGTGTGACTGTAAGTTCCAGTGGATTCCCAACCATTGAAACTTTTGAGCTGGAGAGAGTCGAGACTTTTTGGTGTTGATCTTGAATCCTAGATGTTCCAGGATCTGTATCACTTTCTTGGAAGCTCGCATGCATTCCATCTTGGATGCTGCCCACACCAGCCAATCGTCCAGGTAGGCCACTACTTGGACACCTTTTAGACATAATTGATGAACGGCTGCATTTGCAAGCTTTGTGAATACCCTTGGAGCTATGTTTAGACAGAAGGGCATGGCTCTGAAGGCGTAAAGCCTTCCTTGTAGCTTTAAACCTAGGTAGGAGAGTTGACGATTGACTGGGACATGCCAGCAGGCATCCGCCATGTCTATCGAGACAGTGTATGCCCATTTGGGCGACAGGGTCCTTATGTGTTGAAGTGTTAACATCCTGAACTTGGAGTTTACTATGAACTTGTTGAGTGGCGACAAGTCTAGAATTACTCTGAGTTTGTCTGAGTCCTTCTTGGGAACACAAAACAACCTTCCTTGGAACTTGATGGACTTTACTCTCCGTATAACTCTTTTCTCCAAGAGTTCCCGCACATATTCTTCCAGAACGGGGTTGGAGTGCTGGAAGAATATAGGGAATAATGGTGCAGCAATGTTCCAGCTCCAACCCAGTCCGTTCTTGATCAAGATGGGGCCCCAGGGATCGAAGGTCCAACGATCCCGAAATGAGTATTGTCTCCCTCCTACCGGGAGCATCTCACTTTTGCTGTGGACCAGAGGACTTGCCTCATTGACTGCGTCCTCCCCTGTATCCCCTTCCTCTTGAAGGGCGTTTAGAGGCGCCTCTAGCAGATCCTCTAGCTTTCGGTCGAAAGGTAGTTGACTGCCTTACAATACCGGAGTAAAGGCTGGCGACTGTGTCGCCACTGGCTGGGGTACCGACTGGTAAGTGGTTGGAGGTTGTGCCCCTATCTGTGGTACTGCAGTCGTAGGAAGTTGTTGCTGTTGTTGCTGTTGTCTGTATTGTTTGGCCGGGCGAGACGGTAGCCTAGGCTTCTTCATCTTCCTCTTAGGTTGGGGACCCTCATCTGGGGAAGACCTCCTCTTAAGTAATAAGCCCCACATTTGGAGAAGGTTCCTGTTCTCTGTGGCGGCTTTATCCACTACTTCCCTGGCCACTTCGCTCGGGATGAGGTCCTTTCCCCAGATACTGGATGAGATTAGCCTCCTAGGTTTATGTCTCACAGCAGCCGAGGAGAACACGAACTCCCTACAAGTCCTTCTGGCCTTAATGAAGCTATACATGTCTTTGGTTACAGTGGCCAGATGGGTTTTGGCCACTACCATAAATATGTCCGGGTTCTGGGTATCACTTGCCATCGTCTCCAAGGTAGTCTGGAGGGACATGGATTCAGCAAGTCTTTCTTTTGTCTCTTGCTCCCAGCGCAAGAGAAAATCAGACAACTTTGGAAGGTCTTCACCGAACTGACGTCCAGCAATGTCTGCTTCCAACTTCCCGACTCAGAAGGTAAGATGGACGTCTTTCAAGTCTTTTTGGTCCATAGGTAAAGTCAGTGAAGGACATGGTTTCCGTGCCTCAATAGCCTTTAAGGCTGCCTTGTACACTTTTTCCATGAAGGGAAAGACTCTAGATGGAGAAGCCAAAAAGGAGTGGTGCATCTTACTCAATGCTGGCGTTTTTGAGTTAGTGAAGCCCTCTCTTTCATCAAACTAGCCAGTAAAGCCTATGCTTTAGAGTGGTCAAACACTATAACCTCTTTTGGCTCCATTTCCTCCTTTGAGGCTGGTTCCTTCTTCAAACGGACATAGCAGTCCGGGTACGACTCAAAGTTGGGCCAGAATTCCACCTCTTCAATGGGGACTGAGCCCAGCTTCTCCAAGATGACAATCTTCCCCGTCGTCATCGGCATGTGTTCTGCATACCGCCACGGGTTCACATCAGAACATAAAGGAAGGTCCTTTACGTTGAGTTTCTTCTGAGGCCTGCGTGATGCTGCTAGTCTACGTATCTCCAGCTTCATCACAGCTTCCTTTTCGTCACTCTTCTTCTGCATTTGCTGAATCATTTACATGATCGAAGAGAGAGTTCTTCCCAGTTCAGCTGGAAGAGCAAACGATGTCCAGGGAACTGGTTCTGGGCAGGGACTGACGAGATCGATACCTCTTCGACCTCTTCCTCCTCGGTATCATTAGCCACATTCGACTCCTCCTCATGGCCTTCTGCGAGAAGGTCCTTTTCTGTGTCCTCTGACACTTCTGACATCCTGTCGTCAAGTTGGATGTCCTTCAATGCGTTCGAGACATCCGACTCTACCGGAATCTGTACTCAAGGGATCTCTGAATGAGGCTGGACGATAACTGCATCCGAAGATGCCCTGGGGAAAAGATAGGCCCGCATCTTTTCACTTGGAAGGTAAGGCCCCGCGGTATTCTTTTGAAAACCCCAGACCCATCTAGGCAGCTTATCCCTTGCTGCATCCCTTGACTCCGCCGACTTAGGGGTTTCAAACGCCTCAGTAATCAATTTTTGAACAAATATTACATACCTGAGTGTCCGAATACTTCAGATCACCCTTGGTGACTGTGCAGCGTGCGTGCTTCCTGCACAGCTCATGTCCACTGAAGTTTTTACTGCGGACGTTACAAAACATATTCCCGCACTTGGGCTGGTCCTTCTGTAAAGAGAAGAGATTCCAATGAGTATCCAGTGAAAACTCACAAAATTTAGTATACAATTCATTATTTTGTATATAGCTTAGGATAGATAAGCTAGAAGTGAAAAAGGAAAGACACATACATGTGCTTCCTGCCCAGCCAATTGCTGTGACCTCCCACAACATTAAAACTATGGGTAATTCTATTCTAGAAAACCTTTGGAATTTTCTTATCTTATAAGAATATGTAAGTGTATTTCAACACTAAATTCCAGATATTTTAATATCGGGGATTCTAAATTATTTAAAGAAATAATTCAATCTCTTTACATTGTCCGGTCTCACAATAGGCTGTACATGACAACACAGTGTATGTTGGAAGAAATTTTGGGTTACAGTTTAATCTATATTGTAGTTTTCTATTTGTAGTATATACTATACCACAATTATACTGGCTACTGTATAACCATATACCGGCCGGCTAGTACCTGGGTGTAATGCCCTGGTATACTACCTTTAGGACTAATGGGCGGCAGATCCCTGGTTACTAGAGACTGCCGGCCGGCAATAGGTAATATGCCGGCAGTTGACTGCACCCCGGCTGCCGGTCACTAGTCGTAGTATCCAGCAGAATAGATGGTGTGCAGATAGCTGACGGCTGGCCGCTGGCTGACGGCAATCTATGCCGGCCGGCGAATGAATATCAAACCAGTGATCTGTACCCTACCTGGCTGCCGGCCGCTAAGCCGGCAGATGAGGACCCAATGGTACTAAACAATAAAAAAGAGAAAGCATGGATCTAAGGACTGAGAGAGCACACTGCCTCGCTACCTTATATCCAGAATGACGGATCAAATGGAAGGGGAGAATGTAACATTCAAGCTTCCATCCATCCATAACTCTGCCGGGCTCTACAAGCAGATATATGGATGCCAGACCAAGGAAAGTCTGAAGAATATTCAACAGAGAAGAAGCCTCTGCTGGCCGGCAGAAGCCCAAGCAAGTCCCACAGCCTACCAACTCTCAGGTCGATTGTAGGACGATGGCCAAGGGTTTGTGAAGGCTAGGCCATCACTAAAGGACAGAGTGGGAGGGATGAGGGTCCTATAAGGTGTGGAAGGACTAGCCCTAAAGCCTGTCCCACCTCACCTAACAAAACTCCATTTCAATATTAGGGCTACCCCAGTGGCTAAAAAGCTTATTCTTAGCATCAGTTAGACCAATACAGCAAGAGGTTGGCAGCATCTTCCATGCTCCTCAAACAATAAAGGAACGAGGTTTTAGTGCCATTGTCCCCTAAGTATTGGAAGAATTCTATTCTTCAGCTTAGGGTTAAATGGCACAGGACTAGTCTGCTAAGCCACAGAGAGAAGGAATCATATCGTACAGAAACCTTCAGGTGTGGCCTAGGGAGGTCTAGCCTCCTATGTCAGCAGACTAACCTAGCAAAGGAACTCTATTCACCTTGCTAGTCAGCTACCAACCACAGACAGAATACTCCGAGGTTCTGACCAAATCCAAAAACCAGACTCTCCAGTTACAGGACAAGGACAAAAACACACTAACCTAGTTTTACCCAAATACTATTTAAGGCAAAACTGACTAGGGTTAGGCCTAGGCTAACTCAGAGGGAAAAGGGTTTGTTCTTAGACCTCCATAGGAGAAAAGAACAACCGGGGACGTGTGCTAAAGTATACTAAAGCCCCTTAGGCTGCTAGCCTAGGCCCAGTGAGAATTGATTGCTTAAATGACTGAAACTCTCTCGTTACATCCCGTGTACTATCTTTGGAAGAGGAAAATTTATTCAGTAAATATCTTACATGAATAGATGAATACCTAAAGCTTCAATAAAATTATCACACTAGGAAAATCTATTATATCATGCATGAAAGTGCTAAAAGCAAAACACCTAGGCTAAGAAGCCTAGAGTAAGTGAGGATCGGTTACCTAAATCACCGAAACTGAAATATACTATCGGCATAATATAAAGAATTTCCAGTAGGAAGGCTAAATAGCTAAATTTATTAAAGCTAATAAAAGGGGAAAGTCGTTCTGGCTAACTAAATGACTCGTGCATAGCGAATGACAGCGCCCATGACGCCTCCAGTTAGGCAACAGCTCTTGTTTATGTTAATTTAACTTTGATTCAAATAAAAATGGGCAAGAGCTTACATTTATTCAAGGTAAAGATAATACTCAACTTTCCAGAGGCAGAAGAGGCTGATGAAAGCATCATAATGGCGAAATAAATCCAAAATACAAGAGAGCACAGGGGAAATCACCGAGCTATACAGCTACCAGATAAGGAATAACATGGCACCGATGATGAGGTCATATACACTCAAAACAATGAGGAGAGGTACCTTAATAATGGCTCCCTTTCGTTTTCTTGCCACTTTTCCCTCTCGTAGCGTTAACGCTATTCGAGGTGAAGATAGCTATGTGGTGTGTCAAGAATACGTCCTCTGATATTTTGCGATATCCCTAAAAGGATTAGTTAGGGATATTCGCTCCAGGAGTTAAAATTCTGGGTACCTTAAGGAAAAATTCTCTGGGAATATCACTGTAGTCAAATATACCCTAGGAAGCTACTTATAAGGAACTTCCAACAGGACGACATGACCTGAGCCCAAATATATATATATATATATATATATATATATATATATATATATATATATATATATATATATATATATATATATATATATATATATATATATATATATATATATATATATATATATATGTGTGTGTGTGTGTGTGTGTGTGTGTGTGTGTGTGTGCGCGTTTGTGTGTGTGTACCCTATATAATTCTATTTACGAATACGTTCCCATATGTATTATCAACTACCAAGGTATCGTGTGTAATACAGCAGATAAAAATAAAGCAATATGGTATAATATAACATACAGGAAGCGTATTATAACATAGTTGGAAATCAGATGTAATTTACGACCTAAAAATCCTAGAGCAAGGTGCTTCAAAAGCTAAAGAGAGACAGAAATGTATAACAAAAAACACCAAAAAAGATAAGAAAAGGATTATGATCTTGAAGACTTCCTTCAAAAGAAACACCCGGATCTTGGAGACATAAGTTACCAAGCTTTTTCTTACAGACCAAAACTAGATTGAAGACCAAACTTTTTTCTTGGAATCTAAACGTAAATAATGACCTGAATTAAACAATGAATTTGGGTTGCGTATTAAAAGAAAAAAAAGAAAAACTTCCCACTTTTTATTCTTCAGCTTCACTCCATTCTATATTGGGACGTGGCTTCTGACCAGAACTTTTTATTAAATTTTCACGTAGTTGAACTCGGTCCTTGACAACTCTTTTATTACAAAATTAATCATAAAATATTTCGTTTAAAAGATTTTTAAAAATTTTATCTAGAAATACATTTCACTAAATGGGAGGGAAATATATTGTTTTTCCCAATGCTTCTTCTCGTGTTGTCAAATATTCAAATCGATTCATTTCTGAATAAAATTACATGCATTTTGGCAAAGGGGTCTAGTAGGCAAAGACCCAGGTGTGTTTTGAAAGAATTTTGCTACATACCTTTAAAACCCTTTAATGAGTTTTTCTTTGCCATTTTCTGACAAAAATATATATTTTGGTCTCCTGTGCCCTGGTATTATAACCAAATGACACGAAATTTAGTACGACGGTGCCATAAATAATACCAAGAAGAAGTCATCAATATTTTTGGCATAGGTTTTTTTAAAGGATTATTTTTGCCATTTTTGTTAATATCTATAACATAAATGTACATTTTCGGCTCCTCTGCCATCAAATTTATACTAAATGATCCTAAATATCTTGGATGTTCACAGGATTAAGTTACGTTTTCTTTTAGACCTGCATCACTTCAAAATTATTAATGTTAGTGATTCTCGGGTATTTTTGACAAATATTTTTTTATCTTATGCCCTACTATAAAAAATTTTGTATGAGAATCCCCACAATATATGTCCATAGGACGTTATTAACAATTGTTGCACACAACTTCAGAAGGATTTCTTGTAAATCTACCGGGGATTTGTTTCTGAAAAAAAAGATTAATATGGGCAAGTACAAGGTTGCATGGGGAGAGAGATGGAGTGAAATATGCAGTATTTGCTTGGAAAATATTTCCCTTTAAGTTGTTGATTTATTTTTGAGTGAAAAAATTATTTTGCTTTAAAACTTTCACCACAATAGTCTTTATATTAAAGTGTAATTCCATCGTCCAACAAATCTATTCTTGATGAAGTCATGCAAAAGGTTATTCAAAACACATGTCAACAACAAATAATAAATGGAGGTACATGATTGTTGTTTTCATTTTAACCTGAAAACTACGCGAAGATGAGAGAGAGAGAGAGAGAGAGAGAGAGAGAGAGAGAGAGAGAGAGAGAGAGAGAGAGAGAGAGAGAAAGAGAGAGAGAGAGAGGGGGGGGGGCACTTCGAAAACTGTACAACAACATTTGTTCTCGTTCTGATAATAACTTTGTTATTAACTAAGTGGAGTCCTTTGCAATTATAATACTACTAAAAATACGTGGAGATCAATGTAGGAATGACAAATAATATATATATATATATATATATATATATATATATATATATATATATATATATATATATATATATATATATATATATATATATATATATATATATATATATATATATATATATATATATATATATATATACACAATTACATATAAATATATATATATATATATATATATATATATATATATATATATATATATATATATATATATATATATACATTTAAATATATATATATATATATATATATATATATATATATATATATATATATATATATATATATATATATATATATATATATATATAGATACATAAATATATATATATATATATATATATATATATATATATATATCTACATATATAATGTGTGTCTGTGTGTATTTATATATATATATATATATATATATATATATATATATATATATATATATATATATATATATATATATATATATATATATATATATATATATATATTTATATATATATATATATAAATATATATATGTATATATATATATATATATATATATATATATATATATATATATATATATATATATATATATATATATATATATATATATATATATAAAATATATATATATATATATATATATATATATATATATATATATATATATATATATATATATATATATATATATATATATATATATATGTATATATATATATATATATATATATATATATATATATATATATATATATATATATATTTATATTCATATTTATTTATATATTATTATTATTATTATTATTATTATTATTATTATTATTATTATTATTATTATTATTAGCCAGGCTACAATCCTAGTTGGAAAAGCATGATGATATAAGCGAAAGGGCTCCAATAGAGAAAAATAGCCCAGTGAGGGAAGGGAAATAAGGAAATAAATAAATGTCCCATATAAACTATTAACAACGTCAAAAACAGATATGTCATATATAAACTATAAAAAGACTCATGTCAGCCTGGTCAAGATAGAAACATTTGCTCCAATTTTGAACTTTTGAAGTTTTACTGATTTAACTACCCGATTAGGAAGATCATTCCACAACTTAGTAACAGCTGTAATAAAACTTCTAGAATACTGTGTAGTATTGAGCCTCATGATTGAGAAGGTCTGGCTATTGGAATTAACTGCCTACCTAGTATTACGAACAGGATAGAATTGTCCAGGGAGATCTGAATGTAAAGGATGGTCAGAGTTGTGAAAAACCTTATGCAACATGCATAATGAACTAATTGAACTACAGTGCCGAAGATTAATATCTAGATCAAGAATAAAAAATTTAATAAACGGTAAGTTTCTGTCCAACAAATTAAGATGAGAATCAGGAGCTGAACATCAGACAGGAGAACAACACTCAAAACAAGATAGAATGAAAGAATTAAAACACTTCTTCAGAATAGATTGATCACCGAAAATCTTGTAAGACTTTCTCAATAAGCCAATTTTTTGTGCTATTGAAGAAGACACAGACCTAATGTGTTTCTCAAAAGT
>NC_090734.1:11797047-11799547 GCF_036898095.1 Palaemon carinicauda
TCATAGAATTGATAGTCCATTCCAAAGCAAGTGATTGCAGAATTAATAAAACCACAAAACTTTGGGAAGGATATGGAAAATATAATTTTTACAGTAAGAATATAAAATGGTCAGAAATAAATGAAGAACTGAATAAAGCATGGAAAAATGTATTTGTAAGTGATAATATACAGGTAAATACGGACATACTGTACAAAATACTGGAGAAAATTGTTGATAAATATGTACCGAAAAAAAAACAATAAACAAAAGACTTGCATACCAAGAGACAGAAGGATCTTATTTCAGAAAATTAGAAAGTGGAAGAAAAATCTTGCAAAAGAAAAAAATGTTCGGAAAATGAGGGAAATAAAATGTAAGATAGAAAATGTAGAACAAAAGATTATACAGTCAAAAGAAAATGAAAAAAAGGGACTTAGAAGAAAGGACACTTCAAAATATAAAAAGAAACCCCAAAGTACTTTACTCCTATGCAAAAAAGATGAATAAAGGGAGAGTAGACATAGGCTCTCTAAGAATTGAAGGACGGCTAACGAATGAAAAAAAAGGAAATATGCAACATATTAGCAGAAAAATATAAGAGTGAGCTCACGCCAAGAATTGTGAATGAGAATAACGAAACAAAAATGAGAGAAGAAAATGTTGAATATCTAACAGATATAGAAGTTAATGAAGCAGATATTGTCAAGGCTATAAACGAAATTGAAAATGGATCGGCAGCCAGACCAGATGGAGTTCCATCGATTTTGTTAAAAAAAACTGCAAACACTGTCGCGAAGCTGCTTGCAATACTGCTAAGACAAAATGTAGAAATGAGCGAGTTATATATTAAACATAATGTAGCTTATATAACCCCAATCTTCAAAAGTTGAGCAAGACTAGAGGCAAGCAATCATAGACCTGTTAGTCTAACATCACATATCATGAAAGTGTGTGAGAGGGTAATAAAAAAGAAAATAATGAATTATTTGGTTAAAAATAGTTTGTTTAATATAGGTCAACACGGTTTTGTGCCTAGAAAAAGTACACAGACCCAACTGATAGCACACTATGAAAACATATACAAAAATATGGTAAATGAAAAAGACACAGATGTGATCTATCTAGATTTTGCAAAAGCCTTTGACAAGGTAGACCATAATATATTGGAGAAAAAAATGAGAAAGCATAACATTGGGGGAAAGATAGGAAAATGGGTAAAAGAATTCCTGCAAAACAGAAAACAGATAGTGGTTGAAAATGACGAGATATCTTATGAAGCTCAGGTAATATCTGGCGTGCCACACGGTACGGTATTAGCTGCACTGCTGTTTGTTATTATGATCTCAGACATAGACTGTGATGTTGAAAATTCTGTAGTGAGAAGTTTCGCCGATGACACAAGAATAAGTATAGAAATTACTTGTGATGAAGATAGGAACTCACTACAGAGAGATCTAAATAAAATATATGAATGGGCAGAGCTAAATAGGATGGTATTTAATTCCGAAAAACTCGAATCAATAAATTATGGAAACAGAGAAGGAATGGTATATGCATACAAGGGACCTAGTAACGAGACAATCACAAACAAAGAAGCAATTAAAGACCTTGGTGTAATGTTAAATAGGAATATATTATGCAACGACCAAATAGCAACACTCTTGGCTAAATGTAAAGCAAAAATGGGAATGTTATTCAGACACTTTAAAACCAGAAAAGCTGAACACATAATTATGCTTTACAAAACTTGTGTACGTAGTACACTCGAGTACTGCAATGTGATATGGTACCACACTACCAAAAGTATATTGCACAAATAGAGAGTGTACAAAGGTCCTATACTGCTAGAATAGAAGTTAAGGACCTTGACTACTGGGAAAGACTGCAATTTTTAAAAGTATAGAGTCTAGAAAGGAAAAGAGAACGCTACATGATAATACAAGCATGGAAGCAAATAGAAGGAATTACTGAAAACATCATGGAGCTAAAAATATCAGAATGAGCAAGCCGAAGTAGATTAATAATGCCAAAAAATATACCAGATAAACTAAGGAAGGCGCACAGGACATTAATCCAATACGCACCAGCATCGATAATGCAGCGACTATTTAATGTGCTGCCAGCTCATCTAAGAAACATATCAGGACTGAGCGTAGATGTGTTTAAGAATAAGCTCGATAAATACCTAAGATGCATCCCAGACCATGCAAGACTGGAAAATGCAAAATACACCGGAAGATTCATTAGCAACTTTCTGGTGGATATACGAGGTGCCTCACACTGAGGGACCTGGGGGAACCCAAACAAAAAATAAGTCAATAAGGCAATAAGTAAGGCTCTCTCTCTCTCTCTCTCTCTCTCTCTCTCTCTCTCTCTCTCTCTCTCTCTCTCTCTCTCCTGAAAGCAAAAAAGATACAATCTAGTAAATCTCTATCTATTTATTTTATTAACTGGAACCTACTTTCAAATTTTAATCTGATATCTGAAAGTGAAAGACAAAATCCATTTCCAAATATTG
>NC_090734.1:11804547-11832047 GCF_036898095.1 Palaemon carinicauda
AAGTTTAGAAATAAATTTAGCATTTCCTATTTTATCTAAAGAATCTTCTTTTCTGGGGAGGGGAAAATTACTTTGTTTCGTAACACTATTCACTTTTCTAAAATCAATACACAGCCTATCTGATCCATCTTCCTTCTTAACAAGAACTATTGGAGAAAACCAGTCACTCTCGCTAGGAACAATTAAACCATTGTCTAGTATATACTTAATTTTCTGTCGGACTGAATTTGCTTTATCTGGGCTTAGACGACAAGGACTTTGTCTAATGGATTTTGTGTCCTGCAACTCAATATCGTGTTCTAAAAGAGCAGTCAAACCCAATTTATCACTAACAGTTTCTGGATAACTTAAAATCACATTGAATAATTCCCTTGTTTTTCTTCCTTCAAGCTAGAATTAAACGGGAAATTATTAAGAACATCAGAGTTCTTCTCAAAAGTAATCTCTCTCTGCGACACGGTTACAACTGGCACTGGGCGTTCATTATATCAATTAAGTAATTCAAATTTCCCCTTTTATCTATGATAGGAAATGGACCTTCGAACTTATAAGATAATGAGGGACCTTCTTTCTGGACTAATACTAAGCCTTTATCACCCACATGGAAAATTCTGTCTTTAGCTTCAAGATCGTACTTTCTTTTAGTTTCCCCTTAATGTTGCTCTCATTTTCTTTTGCCAACTGCCAGGCTTTCCTTAAATCCTCTTTGTGATCTTCGATATTATCTATGTAATCCTTTCAACCTTCTTCTTGCATTAACTTACACTTTAAAATTTTTAAAGATCCTTTGGCGGTGTGACCAAACAACAAATCAAAAGGACTAAATCCCGTGGTGTCATTAGGAGTTAATCGTAAAGCCAGCAAGACTAAAGGTAACTTTTCTTCCCAATCATGTTCGAAATTATTACACAACTTCTTTAAGCAAATTTTCAACGTTTGATGAAAACGTTCAACAATTCCTTGTGATTCAGGGTGGTACGGGGTGGAAGTTACAAGTTTAATCCCCAACTCTTTCATTTTATCTCTGAAATACTTTGATACAAAATTTCTACCATTATCACTCTGGAAGTCCAAATTTAGAGAAATAGTTCAGCAAGCGTTTAACTACAGTTTTTGCATTGCAATTTCTTACTGGGATTGCTTCTGGATATCGTGTTAGTCCATCAATGATTGTTTATAGATAGATATTCCCTCCCTTACTTCTGGGCAAAGGGCCTACGATATCAATTACGACATTCTCAAAAAGTTCTCCTACCGATGGAATATTACATAATGGAACCCTGGGAATTACTTGATTAAGTTTGCCAGCCATTTGACATTTGTGACAACTTAAAACATATCTCTTCACATCACTTTTCATTTCAGGCCAAAAGTACGTCTTACTTATACACTTGAATGTTTTATTTAATCCTAAATGTCCTTGTTCATCATGTGCTAATTTCAAAATTGATTCACGAAGTTTCCTAGGTGTTACTAATTGCACCATGACCTCCTCTTTGCTACCTGTCTTAGGACGAACATAGCGACACAAAAGTTTGTCTTTTAAACTAAATGTTTCCTTACAAATATTTTCAGGTTCATCATCCAATGCACATTCCAAAATTCTAGTTAGTGTTTCATCTTCCCTCTGCATCTTAACTAGTTCATCCTTATTCAATATGCTAGGTTCTGAAACACTACAGCTGCTATTACTTCGGCCTGTTTCATTGTCTATCCGTATTTTACTTCTTTCAACAGCTACATCATCACTGCCTCTATTACCTACGTTCGAATCCTCGAACAACCTATGACCGTAGTCAATATCTGTATCTAATACTGACCTGGTTACTATCATTTCAGGCACTTGAAGTTCACTTAAAATAGGATTCACACACTTGGAGGTAGTTAAATCATTGCCAACAATAATGTCAACGCCGTCTGCGGGCAAGGTATCCACGACTGCAAGTTTTACATCTCCTGACACTAACTGACTTTTCAATTTCATCTTTAACAAAGGACAAACTACACAAGTTTTCGGAAACCCACCTAGCATAACTTTTTCTTTCATACTGATTATTACATCCCCTGGTACACTCTCTCGCCTAACGAGTGATACGACCGCTCCCGTATCCCTAAGCAAAACTACTTCCCTTGAATCACCTCCTTTAAGAGAAGAAACTAAACCTTCAGACAAAAATTCACCATAATGTTTCCTAGTTTCTTTCAAGAGACTATTCCTTCCTGAAAAAAGATTATTAACTAGTGACACAGGTTTCTTCACATTCGTACTTTCTACTGTGCAATTCCTAGCTATATTCCCTTTCTTATTACAATTGTAACAAGTGACCTCTGAATTACTGACTGCCCATTGGCTCCTACAATACCGAGAAATATGACCTTCCTTCCCACATGTGTAACAATAATAATAATAATAATAATAATAATAATAATTCCGGTTCCAATTATTGTTATTGTTAGAACTACCTTTACTAGGTTGTGCCTTACTTGACAAAAGATCGTTTTTCTTTTTACTTCCACTTAAACCATGTGTGAGACTGTACTCATCTGCTAACCTCGTAGCACCGGCAAAAGATGTTTCACGCCTATCTTCTATATATAATTTGATGTCTGGGGATATGTTATCTTTGAAACTTTCTAACAAAACTAAGTTCTTGAGATCTTTTAAATTATCAACTTCAGCGGAAGTCGACCAATCATAAAACGATCTTTCTAACTTCTTTCCGTACTCTACATAAGTACTAGTATCATCTCTTTTCAAACTTCTAAACTTCTTACTGTACGCCTCTAGTACCAATCTGTATGCACTAAGTACGGTTTCTTTCACAGTATCATAATCCTCACTTTTATCCTCAGACAAACAACTATACACAGAATGTGCTTTACCGCTTAAAACTGATTGTAAATACAAAGTCCACTGTTTTTTTGGGAGAACCTACTCTGTTCATTAATTTTTCAAAAGACATAAAATATTTTGTAACATCCTCCTCATCAAAATTTCGGTATAAGTTTGAGCACTGCACTCATATCTAAACTATCAGTGTCACTATTTAAAGATGATTTACTCCCTGATCTACTACCTGACCGTCTGTTATGAAGAGTTTGTCTTAAACGAACAATTTCTAACTCATGCTTACGCTGTCTTTCATTTTCTTCTCGCTTTCTTTCATTCTCTTCTCTTTCAGCTGCTCTTTCATCTCTCTCAAACACTTCCTGTTCTCTCTTAATAACATAATCACGGAGATCATCGCCATCTAGACCAAAAAGTTTACCTTAATCTATCAAATCTCTCGTAATCGCACTCATTCTGCTTCTTTCTATATTCTCCCTGTTTTCAATTGGTTATGTAGTCGAAAATCCTGGCAAAGGTCGCCAATTTTTACGATCCTCGCAGGGATCGAACCAGGTTCTTTTGAATTGATTAATGAAATTGGGATTTCTCGACCACAACACACATTGAAAAAAAAGGTAATATAGAAAGAAAACTCGCAAAAGAAAACATAATTTTATTTACAACTAGTCAAAGGTCAAAGCTTCTTGAATGAGTACTTAGGAAGCACTGAACTAAACAAAGAAAATAATTTGATTAAACTACACTCCAGTAAATAGGGGAACAGTCAAGATAGTAGATAAATAATACAAAAAGAAATACTACTCTTCACAGCAGCTCTCGACGGTTGACAGGAACGTAGATATTTCAGGTCCGGGCGTTTCGTGGTCGGTGACCAGGGCAGGGGTCAACTCATTCTGACATCTCGGACAAGGCTGGTCACGTCTGCATTCTGGTCCTTACGTCTTTTCTCCTTTCCTGTGCTTGTTCTCCCCCTTTCTCGCTCTCGTCCTATCTCTCTCTCTCTCGTTCTACTTTTCAAACTCTCATTCTATCCGTCGTACTCTCATTCTATCCGTCGTACTCTCTCTTCTCTCGTTCTCGTTTAAGTTTATATATCCCTGTATGGGAGGGGTTAACTATGGACAATTCCATATAAGGAAATTTTCTCCTTTCTTCATCCTTATTGGTTTTCCTCAAAACCACGCCTCTGATAACATCTAGACGAACGCTCTGCTATTATAATCATGATTCATATAGCACTATAATTGAAGCGAGGCATGTGTTTACCTTCCGTTAATGTATATTCTTCGGCGACAACACCGCTCTCCTTGTCCTATGGGTCCTCGGATTGCTATGAACAGACGATCGTTATGCCCAAGGTCTGCTGAACTAGGCACACCTAATAAATATCTTGATCTCCATCAACGACGGTGACAGTTTCCAGTAACAACTGGCGGGACCTCCTCTCTCTCTCTCTCTGCTTCTTTAAGAGTAGAAAATTCACATGTTTTAACATTCTTTTCTATATTATTCTATCTACCCATGACATATGGCCACAGGCAAGTACACATGTCTAGGATCCAGAATGCATGGCCACGGTCCATTGCGCATGGGCACTATTCAGTGCACCTGGCCACAGTCCAGCACGCATAGCCACTGTCAAGTGTGCATGGCCACAAGCAAGTGTGCATGTCCAGGGTCCATTGCGCTAGGTCATGGTCCAGTGTGCATGGCCACGGTCTTGTGCGCATGGCCTAGGAACAAGTGCGCATGGCTACAGTTTAGCACGCATAGCCACGGCCCAGTTTGCAAGGCCATAAGCAAGCGCACATGTCCTGAGTCCAGCGTACATGGCCATGGGCAATTGCGCATGGCCATGGTCCAGTGTGCGCAGCCATGGTCAAGTGTGAATGGTCATGGTCCACTACAAATGGCCAGGGGCAAGTGTGCATGGCCGCATTACAGTGCATATGGCCACTGCTAGGTTGGTGTTGGGTTATATTTTTTTTTATGTTCAGAAATACGGGTTAAGTAATTTCGTAGCTTAAAAATTTTTTGCATTTCAAGATTTCCCCGTAGAACCCCTTACAGTGAAGAGTAATTACATTGTTCATGCAATGTAGTCTTATAGAAGAATCAAGTAAAAAAAAAAATTGGTTGGGAACATGTGTCAACAGCAATTGTCAAAGAGGAGTTGCTGGAAGCATAGCGTACTCATAGCCACGGTCCAGTTTGCATGGGCATACGCAAGTGCACATGTCCATGATCCAGCGTACATGGCCACGGGCCAGCCCGTGTGGCCACAGTCCAGTGCGCATAGCCACTGTCCAATGTGCATGGCCACAGGAAAGTGTGCATGTCTAGGTTAGGTACTAACAGATATGCGAAGTGAATGTAAGTGACTTTATTCAACAAGATGACCAGATTATATATAAACAGTTGAGGGCAACACTAGCACAAGAATTCAAACAATGTGAAACATGCAATAGTAAGCTTAAACAGGTTTTTCTATCATCAGTGCGGGAGAGAGTGAGAGAGAAAAAAGAATAGCATTACAGCGTATGAGCGTGTATGAAACATGTGTGGTACTGCTATCAAAAAAGCTCTGGTAACAAGTCTTGAAAAAGATACCAGGATTTATTTCCCCACCAGTGATTATCCGCGACTCCTTTTTCAGAGCTGATTCTGACAATCAGGAAATCTCCGGCGGTGGCCTTAACACTGCAGTTGGTGTCATATGCATCTTATCGTTGTAGAACTGAATTTTGCGAAATACAGCAGCATCAATAAAAAACACATTATTGCGTTAGGACTGTTGACATTTATCAGACGAGCTCTGGGCTCTGCAATATTCTTCTCCCTAAAAAACCTGGGTTTAGTTCATATTGTTTGGGGTGGAGATTCAAACATTCCTTGGTCATATCTGGGTTCCAACTACGTCATTACATGTTTCGAGATAACATCGAGATAAAATATGAGTATATCTCTCTCAACTAAGTTATGAAAATCATATTCAGTATAAAGATTTTAATGATTTATTGTATATGAAAGATATGTTTTAGAGTTGTTATTGTTCTTGAAGTATCTTTATAATTGTTCATTACTTCTCTTGTATTGTATTTATTTGCTTATATCCTTTCCTCAATGAGCAATTTTTCCCTGTTGGAGCCCTGCGGATTTTAGCGTCCTCCTTTTCAAACTAAGGCTGAACCTTAAGTATAATAATAATAATAATTATAATAATAATAACACCTCTGTTTTTTTCATTACTGTTCGCTTTTTTACTTCCCAGCTTTATCCCTATAAAGAGCAATTGAAATAGGAACGGACAGTGTGTGTGGGGGGGAGGGGGTAGTTTGGAGCTATGGAACTATGACAAAAGGGGCGTAACCAGAGTTACATGTGTGAATGCTAAGAGCAACGGAGAAAGGGAAAGTTTGGTATAGACAGACAGTTGTCACAAAAAAGCTAAACAGTAGGCATTTATGGAAAAAAAGGAAGAAAAAAACGAAGAGAAGACGATGGATTGACGAAGTAATAACGTTTGTCAATGTGAACCGGTATATAAAGACCATAAACCGACTTCAGTGGAAGGACATGTTTTGACCCCTTTATTTTGCATTGGACTAATAACGACTGATAATAAACACACACACATACAAACACACACACACACACACACACACACACACACACATATATATATATATATATATATATATATATATATATATATATATATATATATATATATATATATATATATATATATATATATATATATATATATATATATATATATATTTATTTATATATTCTCAAGTTGCCTATATGAAGACTGATATGTAAACATTTCGTCTTTCCTCCGATTATCCTTTTCCTGTGATGTATCTTTTTCTTCGGGGAACCCCTCTGAATGTTTACAAGGACCCCAAAAATTCTCGGCAGAGGAAATACCCGACAAACGTCCGCTTTCTCTCTTCACATTCTGTTTCAGTATTATAAAGCCAATGCAAATTTGAACTTTCGAATTTCCACCGAGTCAACTACCCGATTAGTAAGATCATCCCAAGGCCAATATGTATATATATATATATATATATATATATATATATATATATATATATATATATATATATATATATATATATACACACACACATATATATATATATATATATATATATATATATATATATATATATATATATATATATATATATATTTATATATATAAATATATATATATATATATATATATATATATATATATATATATATATATATATATATATATATATATATATATATATATATATATATGTGTGTGTGTGTGTGTGTGTGTGTGTGTGTGTGTACCGGCAACATATCCCTCAACCGCTGTGGTCTGCTATTGCTGTGCACTGTTTCTTTTCCTTCATTGTAGCAAATAATTTTCCGTGTTTGTAGTATATGATTAGTGAGTATGAATCCCAGCTAATTTTGTTGCTAATTTTTGCTGACCTTCATGCTCTAAAATCCTCAACATATTCAAACTAGCATAAAACTAATATTTATTTTACTTGCTTTGGAAACACGAAGTAATGTTTATTTATTAGCTTGTATGAAAGAAAATAGAAGCAATTTACAGAAAATTATTATACATGTTCTTTTGCCCATATATAATGTTTTTTTTTTTCCTTTTTTTTAAGGAAGCCGGTAACATAGATATAAGGAAAATCGTTTTTAAATATTACCCTCTGAAATTGATAAAGAGAGATGATAATAAGGCATCTTAGAGGAATAATAAAATTTATTGAGGAATAATGAATATTTTTTTCATGAGATTAATATTGATGCAAAGGGCCTCAAGTTAGATTTCACCAGCGTCTCTCTCTTGAGCTTTTAAATCTATATTTTTCCATTCATTGTCTCCTAACATAAAATGGCAAGGAGTATGTATGGTGTGAAGAGGCAAAACCTGATGAATGAGAGTTACGAGTTTTTGTGAAAATGGCAAAAGAGGGAGACCTGACTGATTGCAGTATTTGCATAAGCATTACACTTAATAAAGAGACAGATTGATGAAAACTAAAGGATGAACAAGTAGGATTTAGATTTTTTTCATTTAGAGACATGTTGCACAGCAAAGCCTGGTATATAAAATTCCAGTTTTAAGGACATTTGTGGACCATAAAAAAAGCCTTTGATAATGTGCAACAGCCAATTTATAGAGAGTCCTGCATTATTTTGGAATTCCTCTTAAATATTTGAATATGGTTAGCTCTTTTCATAAGCATTGCAAGTGCAAAGTTATTGTTAGATGAGCCCTATCAAAGGAATTTCCAGTGAAGAACGAAGTACTCCAAGGGAAGGTGTTGTCACCTTTCTTATTTATCCTCCACGTGGATTTTTCGATGCGTAGACAAGTCAGAGATGGCGGAGAAGGATTGGACTGGATTGGTAATGGGAAATTAGTAGACCTAGAGTATGCTGATGATGGTGTCCTTATTAGTAGAAGACTACAGGATTGACAATGCTTTCTTACCAGAATGCATGAAATATCATACAAGGTTGGACTTAAGATATATAAAAGAAAGACAGAGATGATGAAAACAGAATATGCAATGGAAGATGAAATGAAATGGAAGGAGAAAGGATTAATGAGTTAGAATCATTTAAGTGTTTATGAACTATGATCTCCAATACAGGGTCTTTAGAATCAGTTTAGTGAAACATTGAAAAAGGAAAATCAGACAATGGCTAGGTTAATAAAATTTCTGAAATTAAATAGCCTGAAACTGCAAAATTGGGAGTTGAAGGGCAAGACATAATTAGAAAAGAAACTATAAGGGAGATTACTCGAGTGCCATATTTGGATGAGATCATGGTGAGGAGTAGATGGAGATGGTTTGGGCATGCTATTCACACTCAGCAAGAGAGCTTAGTTCATCAAACACTTAATGTGTTCCACAAGGCAATAGAAAAGTTGGAAGACCCAGGCCTGCATGCCTGAATATTAATAAGCGGGAAGTAGGAAATGATGAATGGAGAAGTATTGAATTAAAAGCTCAAGAGAGAGACTACTGGCCAAAGCTAACTGTAGGAGGAGATGATGAAGGAATTATCAATTCTAATTTTCCAACAAGAAGTCATAATTAGAGGTAGATAGAAGTATTATTATTATTATTATTATTATTATTATTATTATTATTATTATTATTATTATTATTATCATTATTATTATTATTATTATTATTATTATTATTATTATTATTATTATTATTATTATTATTATTATTGTTGCCACGCTGAAATTAAAACTTAATGCACCCAACAGAAGGATGAATAGAATACCTAGGTTTGATACATCTAAGCTTTTAGAAGAAGAGCACAGAGAGACTTTTGCATTTGAATGTAAGAATCGATTTGCAGTCTTGGAAACTTTGAGAGGCAAAAAACAGACAATTAATGAAGAATGGGACACGCAGTTACAAGGATAACGCCATGAATATCAAATGATACTTGGGATACTGAAAAGAGGAGACACAGACAGAAATAGATTATTGAAACCTTTCGAGGAAGTAATGAAAATTACAAGGTGGAGCAGTCCAAGTATTCCAGTATTGACAGTGAGGTCAGAAGAAAGGCCAGGAATGACTGGAGAGAATATTTAGACACTAAAGCAGATGAGGCTGACAA
Organism: Palaemon carinicauda; assembly: GCF_036898095.1. Taxonomy (NCBI): domain Eukaryota; kingdom Metazoa; phylum Arthropoda; class Malacostraca; order Decapoda; family Palaemonidae; genus Palaemon; species Palaemon carinicauda. Next base: position 11,814,059 of record NC_090734.1, read on the forward strand.
AACTATGAACTAAGGAAGTCGCTATGGTGTAAGAATTGCTCATATAATTATGAAAGGTATCTCAATCCGGGCAAAGAAGAAGCATATACCCATCGAAGCGAGATATGATTCTTTTATAGCAACAGTGGATAAAGAAAGACAACGTTAAAATGAACCCGTTAGTGAAGTTATGAATAGGAGATATGAAGGGAATGGTTTGAATGATAAAACTGAAGCCAATGAAGACCTTGGTGTGCCCATGAATAAACTCAGTGTGTTTGAAGTCGAAGATATCATAAAAAAAACTGAGGAGACAGAAAACCCCGGGATACGATGGAATAACTGCCGAGATAATACTGTCCGAAAATGAAGTGACTCCTAGATTACTTACAAGATTATTTTTTTAGAATGTGGCATGAAGAGGCAAAACCTGATGAATGGGAGTTAATAGTATTACACTTACATCAGTTGTTATGAAAATATATAGCATGCTTATTTTAAGAGACTGGAGAGAAAAATTGATGAAAAGCTGAAAGATGAACAAGCAGGATTTAAAAAAAAAAAAAGTAGAAGTTCCATTGACCAAATTCTCATTTTGAGACATGTGTTAAAGCAATGTGTAGAAAATAGAAATCCCCTTTTGATGACATTTGTGAACTATGAAAAAGCCTTTGATTGTGTACACCGGCAATTTTGTGGAGAGTGCTGTGTTATTATGGAATTCCTCTTATATATGTAAATCCAATTAAATCTGTTCATGAGCACAGCAAGAGCCAAGTTAATGTTAATGGAGTGTTATCAAATGAATTTCCAGTAAACAGAGGAGTACTGCAAAGGAATGTGTTATCACCTATGTTGTTTATCCTCCTCAGGGACTTTGTAATGTGCAGAACAGTCAGAGATGGGGGAGAAAGATTGGGCTGCATTGGCGATAGGAATTTAGCAGACCTAGAATATGCTGATGATGCTGTCCTTGTTAGCAGAACACCAAAGGATTTGCAATGCATGCTTACCAGAATGCATGAAATATTACACGAGGTTGGGCTGAAGATAAGTAGAAAAAAGAAAGAGATGGTAAGAATGGAGTATGCAATGGAAGATTAAATGTCATTGGAAGGAGAAAGGATTAATAAGGTAGAATCATTTAAGTATTTAGGAACTATGATCTCAAATACAGGGTCTTTAGAATTAGAGTTTAGTGAGAGATTGAAAAAAAAGCAAATCACACAATGGCTAGGTTAAGTAAAATTTTAAATCCAAATCGCCTGAAATTATATATATAAAAATCAGACTATATATTAGTTTAGTGAGATCGGTGTTACTCTATGGAAATTAGTCATGGTATGACAATGAAACAATCTCCAATAGATTTAGTAAATTTTAAAACAAAGCCCTTAGAAGGATATTGGGAGTTGAATGACAGGACAGGATTAGAAATGAAACTATAAACGTAATTACTCGGGTACCATATGTGGTTGAGATCATGATGAGGGGTAGATGGAGATGATTTGGGCATGCCCTTCGTACTCACCAAGAGAGATTAGTTCACCAAACGTTCAGCTAGGCTCCACAAGACACTAGGAGAGTTAGAGGACCCAGGCCTACATGGCTGAAGACTATGAAACGCAAAGTAGGTGATGATGAATGGAGAAGTATTGAATTAAAAGCTTAAGATAGAGATGGCTGATGAAATCTGACCGAGGCCCCTTGCGTCAATAGGCGTAGGAGGAGATGATAATAATAATGTTGATGATGATGATGAAGATGATGATGATGAATATAATTATTATTATCATTATTATTATTATTATTATTATTATTATTATTATTATTATTATTATTATTATTATTATTATTACTAGCTAAGCTACAACACTAGTTGGAAAAGCAAGATGCCATAAGACCAAGGGCTTCAAAAGGGAAAAATAACCCGGTGAGTAAAGGAAATAAAGAAACAAATAAACGATATAGGAAGAAATGAACAATTAAAATAGAATATTTTAAACACATTTACAGCATTAAAACCAATATTTCATAATGAATAAACTATAAAAAGACTTACGCCAGCCTGTTCAACATGAAAACATTTAGTGCAAGTTGGAACCTTTGAAGTTCTACTCATTCAACTACCCTATTAGGAAGATCATTCCACAACTTGGTCACAGCAGAATAAAATTTCTGGAATTCTTTGTAGTATTGAGTCTCATGATGGAGAAGGCCTGACTACTAAAATTACCTGCATGCCTAGTATTATGAACTGGAGGGAACTGTCCGGGAAGATCTAAATGTAAGGATGGTTAAAATTATAAAAAATGCTATGCAACATGCATAATAAACTAATTGAATGATGGTGCCAGGAATTGATATCTAGATCAGTAATAAGAAATATAATAGACCGTAAGTTTCTGTCCAACAAATTAAGAAGAGAATCAGCAGCTGAAGACCAGACAGGAGAACTATACTAGAAACAAGGTAGAAGGAAAGAATTAAAATATCTCTTCAGAATAGACTGATCACTGAAAATCTTAAAGTCCCTTTTTCATGTGGAGTTAATGAAGACACAGACTCAGTGTGTTTCTCAAAAGTGAATTTGTTGTCGAGAATCACACCTAAAATTTTATAAGAGTTATACAAAGTTAAAGAGACATTATCAATGCTGAGATCCTGATGTTTAATAGCCACTGTCCTTTACCTACTTAAAATCATACTTTGAGTTTTATTAGGATTCAACTTCATGCCACAAAATTTGCGCCATGCACTAATTTTAGCTAGATATCTTTTAAGGGATTCAGATCTACATTCAGGAGAGGAAATTGTTTGCAAAGATAGTAGCATCATTTTCCTATTCAACAAGCTTGTTTTCTAGACCAAACCACAAGGCATGTGTATATAGTATGAAAAGTAATGGGCCAGAAACACTACCATGAGGAACATGAGATATCACATTCCTATACTCACTATGGTGTCTATCAACAACAACTCTTTGCGATCTATTAATTAAAAACTCAATAATAATACTAAGAAATGACCCACCCTCTCCCAACTGTTTGAGTTTTAAAACAAGATCCTCATGATTAACACGGACAAAGGCAGCATTAAAATCAAGACAAATCATATGAACTTCCTGGCCATAATCAAGGAATTTTTGTACAGTATTGGAGATTGTAAGATGGGCATCACATGCTTCAGGCCTATACGAAAACAAGATTGCATTCTTAGGAACAGATGTATACCTTCAGTAAATCTATTAAGACGTTTTGCAAAAGACGTGAAAAAATATAGATAACATGGGAGTTATGGAAATTACATAGTGGAGTAACATCACAAATTCTCCAACACGTACTAAAAGCTCCTCTTCTTGCTAACTTGCGCAAAATAACAGATAACTTTGGAGCTAAGAAATCTGCTGTCCTTATAAAAAACAAAGGAAAAATACCATTTGGGCCTACACCTCCATAAGCATCAAGGTCCACCAACAGAGGTTTAATCATACGATATCGAAAAGCTAAATTAGTTAGTTTAGCCTCATGAAAACAGGAATGAGGAAGTTCGAGTTTCTCGTTACTCTGTTTACTGTCAAACACATCAGCCAAAAGGGTTGCCCTTTCCTTTGGACAGTGAGTAACAGAGCCATATGGTTTAAGTAAAGGAGGAACTGTTGCATCTCCTCCAAAGAGTTCATATGCAAGGGTAGTCCACCACTTATTTTCCTGGGTTGTATCAGAAAGGGTTTCTTTTATGTTTGAATTGTATTCCTTTTCATATGGAGCATAAAATCTCTGAACAAAAGCTCTAAGCTGAGTATAATTATTCCCGGTCAAATCTGATCTGTTACCCTCCCAAAGATGATAGGCCTTCTGTTTCTCCAAATAAGAATGTCTAAAATCCTCGTTAAGCCATGGTTTGTCCTTCACTTGGCACTCTAACACACGAGAAGGGATACGCCTACAATTATGTTGACTAATTTCTCATTCAAAGAGACAACAGGATCAACACTACTATACAATTGTGATCAATTCAAACCCGAGATATCGTGCAAAATCCCATTCCAGTCTGCTTCAGATTTCATTTAAATCTTACATGAGTTGGTACATCAGGGCAGGCTGCTCATTCTTCACTACTTATGAAATCTAGGGATGATGAGATGTCCCAACTGGAGAAACAATCTTATTTGTTATGAAGACAGAGGAGTTAGTGTATATGAAGTCCGAGCAGTTACCAGACATGTGAGTAGGTTCACTTATGATTTGTTCACAGCTGGATTCAGAGGCAAAGTCTAAAGCTCTTGGGCCATGGCGATCGATAGGAGAAGCAAAATCTAACCACCCCCAATGGTGAGCATTGAAATTACCAACAAATACAAAAGGGGCCTATCTTTCATCTTCTTTTACCTTCTTTTGCGCCTCTTGATAGACATTGCTAGAAAGACAAAAGCTCCATTATATATAACTTTTGTAGATCTTGCAAAAGCTTACGACAAAATAAACGGGAAAACACTTATAGGACTACTGCAACGAATGGGATGTGGGTCAAAAATGGTAAGAGCCATTCGAAATTCCTTGGAGACAACATCAAGTATTATTGGCAATAGTACAATAGAGGCACAGGCAGGAGTCAGACAAGGTAGTCCCAGTTCGTGCTTCCTTTTCACCGCTTACGCCAACCCGTTGATTCGTATGGTCAAGGAGTATGGTCAGGATGGTTGGCTTGGGTTTTTACACTTGTTACTGCTCATGGATGATACTGTATTAGTCAGCACCACAGAATTACGTATAAGGTGGAAATTTCAAAATGTATTGAAGTATTGTAAGGAATATGATATGAAGGTTAACAACAAAAAGACCAAGCTAATGTGCATTAACGTCAAGGACCCCAACCCTCTCGTTTTCAATGAAATAACGGTAGAAGTTTGTGACAAATATACTTATTTGGGCAATCAGATCATGAATGCTCCAATGTACAAACAGGTTGAAGAGCATATTAAGACGCATTCAAAGAGCTTGCGGAAGTTCCAGTCCTTTTTATCTGAAAATAATGATGCTCCTTTTAGTGTAAAAAGAAAGGTCTGGTTTGCAGTATTAAATAGTTCAATCTTTTATGGGCCTGCAACTTGGATGTCATATTACTTGAAAGCTGCTAGTAATGCTTACCTGAGCAGTTTGCGTAACCTCCCAAGTGTCAGAAAAACAGTCTGCTCTGACTTAGTGTTTTTAGAATCCGGAAAACCAAGTGCAACAGCATTTATCAAGAAAAAAACTGCTTAACGTTTTTAAAAAAACTTCGTTCTCGACCAGACTATGACAGGAGTTACTTGGCTACCGTCATAAGTAAGGCCATAGAAGTACAGTCTCCGGTGGGCATCTACATCGACCAGTTACAGAGAATCCAAGAAGATCCAATTTTAGACGATAAACAAACAATAAAAACCAACGTGAACAACAACTTCAAGTCAACTCGACAGATGACTTACAAACAGCTCAACCCACATCTAGAGTCTCCAGGATTCTACAAGAAGAAGACACGTTTTATTCCAGAGCACCATCGAATTGCTTATACGCGGTTACGGCTGAGTTATCACCACCTTAAAGTTGAGATTGGACGATGGTCAAGAATTCCCCGTGAGGAACGCCTTTGCCCCTGTGGATCTGTGCAGGATGAGATCCATGTCATCTTGAATTGCCCTTGGCTCTCGAATGTTAGAGAAAATTTTGCAGGGATTAACTTTAATTCCTTTGAGGATTGCATAAGCTATAATGACGAACGGGAGCTATGTAAATATATATTCAGAGTAACCCAACTTATTACTCAGTATTACTCTGAATAAGTGTAAACACTGTAAATATTTTTTTTTCCCATATGTTACAATGTAATTTTTTTTTTCATCTTAGGTTAGGTCTACATTTAGAGTTCATTAGAGCCGATGAAAAGTTAAAAGATTTTAATGGACAATCATTAATTAATTTAGGATCTTTACCCCTTATTTGATTTAAGAAATAGAAAATTGAAATGTATATTTGCATCTGTATAAAAATGTAATAATTATTGTCAATAAATAACTATCTACAGTCGATGGCAAAGGAAGTGTCACCAACCTGGTTTGAAGCATTGCATTGGCAATCACATGTCTATTCCGGCGGGAAATATTCAAATCGAGTAGTTGTAATTATTTAATCTGAAGACAATTTCTAAATTCAAATTAATAAAACTTTATTTTGAAATAAGTTTGCCGTATCCTTTATATTAACATTCAAGTTTATATGATGGCAATTTTCTATATAGGATTACAGATAAAACAATTTGTCAGTGCATCACAAATATGTAATAATAATAATAATAATAATAATAATAATAATAATAATAATAATAATAATAATAATAATAATAATAATAATAATAATATAGTCGGATATTTAAAACTGTAGCTCAAATCAAAATAAATCTATGGTCCATGATCTCATTGCTATTTCTGACAAAAATAAAACAAATTCTGAGAACATTTCCATGTGAATATCTTTTCATTTCCAAGCCAAAAAAAAATAAATAAATAAAAAAAATAAACTTTTATGTTATTTAGATTGTGTTAAATAGTATATCGCTCGAAAAAATAGTAAGTGAAATAAATGGCTGGTGTATCGTAATTGAACCGTTATTCCCGTTTTGCAAGATAATTGACATACAATTGTCAAAATTGCTGCAATGTATACTGACGAGAAAGGAAAATAATGGGAATTCTCTCTCTCTCTCTCTCTCTCTCTCTCTCTCTCTCTCTCTCTCTCTCTCTCTCTCTCTCTCTCTCTCTCTCTCTCTCTCTCTCTCTCTCTTCCTGTGTAACAGTAGTACATTTGCTTCAAGAGAAACTAAGGGTTTATTTTTCAGCGATTCATTGCGCATCCTGCAACCTAATGAGTAGGAATATGTTGGTGAGACAGGTGATGGAAACAGCCACAATTTCATAACTTCAATGTGCAGCCTCTCTCTCTCTCTCTCTCTCTCTCTCTCTCTCTCTCTCTCTCTCTCTCTCTCTCTCTCTCTCTCTCTCTCTCTCTCTCTCTCTTCCTGTGTAACAGTAGTACATTTGATTCAAGAGAAACTGAGGGTTTATTTTTCAGCGATTCATTGCGCATCCTGCAACCTAATGAGTAAGAATATGTTGGTGAGACAGGTGATGGAAAAAGCCACAATTTCATAACTTCAATGTGCAACCTCTCTCTCTCTCTCTCTCTCTCTCTCCTCTCTCTCTCTCTCTCTCTCTCTCTCCTCTCTCTCTCTCTCTCTCTTCCTGTGTAACAGTAGTACATTTGCTTTAAGAGAGACTAAGTGTTTATTTTTCAGCGATTCATTGCGCATCCTGCAACCTAATGAGTAGGAATATGTTGGTTAGACAGGTGATGGAAACAGCCATAATTTCATAACTTCAATGTGCAACCTCTCTCTCTCTCTCTCTCTCTCTCTCTCTCTCTCTCTCTCTCTCTCTCTGGGTGTGTGTGTGTGTGTGTGTGTGTGTGTGTGTGTGTGTAAAACTCATCTTAACTCTGATAAGCAAAATATTAAATTTTTCTTGGATATCTTCTCAATATCTTTCTATATAAAAAGTTTCAGCATTATATTTTTCTTGTGTAATTTAATCAACAAAAGCAAAATAATAAAAGTAAGGGAATGCATTAAATGTATAGAAATCTGACTATCCAAAGGAATTCATAATGCAATATTAGTTCAAAATCATTTCTATTTTGCCCTCCCCCCAAAAATAACAAAAGAAAAATTTTCACTGGAATTAGTGAAAAGATAATAAATTCATGGTTCAACGTTTTCTCAATTTCTCCATTTGAATATGTACGAAATAAAACTTTTATGAATTCCACTATGCAACAGATGTTAATTAAACAGTAGATATTATTCAAAGAGTTGATTCCCAGAAGGATATCATTGATTATTCAAAAGCAAAGCCTTACAGAATTTATGTAGGCCTAATGGAAATGGGAAAACATCCATCTTTTAGAGTGAGTTTACCCGTTTTCTGTAACATTACGTTGGATTGTTTCACCAGCGCCCAAACGAGAATCTTAGTGAGGAAAGAAGGATGCTGTAAGCCCAAGGGTTCCAACAGGGAAAAATAGCTCAATGAGGAAAGGAAATAAGGAAACAAATAAATTACAATAAATTAAATGAACAAATGAAATAATTTAAAATAAGTAAAATATTTTTATTTAAAAACACCAACAACATCGAAACATCTTTCATATATAAACTATAAAAGAAACTATGTTGGCTCGTTCAACATAAAAAATATTTGCTGCACGTTTCAGCTTTTGAAGTTGCACCCATTCAACTAACCGATCAAGAAAATCATTCCACAACTTGGTCACAGCTGGAATAAAACTTCGAGAATACTGTGTAGTATTGAGCATCATTTTGGAGAGTACTTCACATTTAGAATTAGCTGTTATCTTTTCAGACATAATTGTGCTGTTCAGCTTCTGATAATTTTGCTGCAATTTCTCTCTCACCATAGATTTTTTAACCACGTAGAAATGTTGATCCAATCTTCTCCGATTACCTGCAAATTAGTTTACGCATTTTATTTATGTCATTGGATTTTGTTAATTCATCTCCTGTGAATTTTATTTCATTTAAAGACTTTAAAGGTCTCTCATGAATGGCAGAGTGAAGGGACAGTGGCAATGCCTTAACAGGGCAATGCCTTGAAGAGTGACCAGATATTATTATTATTATTATTATTATTATTATTATTATTATTATTATTATTATTATTATTATTACTCGCTAAACTGTAACCCTAGTGTGAAAAGCAGGATGTTATAAGCCCAGGGGCTCCAACAGGGAAAATAGCCCAGTGAGGAAAGGAAACACGAAAAAATAGAAATTTTAAGAACAGTAACATCAAAATAAATATCTCCTATATAAATTATGCAAACTTTAACAAAACAAGAGAGAGAGAAATAAGATAACCCAAGGCAGTGGAAGACTATGGTACAGAGGCTATGACACTAGCCAGGACTAGAGAACAATGGTTTAATTTGTGAGTGTTCTCCTAGAAAAGCTGATTATCATAGCTAATGAGTCTCTTCCACCCTTACCTAGAGGAAAGTGGCTACTGAATAATGGCAGTGCAGTAACCCCTTGGGTGAAGAGAATGCTTGGGTAGTCTCAGTGTTGTCAGATGTATGAGGACAGAGGAGAGTATGTAAAGAATAGGTCCGACTATTCAGTTTATGTGTAGGCAAAGGGTAAATAAACCGTAACCAGAGAGAAGGATCCAATGAAGTACTGAGAGTCCAATCAAAGGACCACATAACTCTCTAGCGGTAGTATCTCAATGGGTGGCCCAAGCTTCCTATCCACCGAAGCAGAGACCAGGGAGGGACAGGCAATGGCTTCAGATGTCTCAGCAGGTGATCTACTGAGTCCCCTGAACCTAAATTTTTAGCCCACATTGATTATGAGGTTCTACACACTACAAGACGCTATCGAACTTTGGATGGTCTCGAACACCAGGCCAGTAGATCGCTAGGCAGGGATGATTCCAATATGCTATCAAAATCCTGTAACAGAATCTCAATGTGAGTCTGGTAGTACATGAAATACTGCCATGTAAATAAAAAGCTTAATCTAGCAATAAGGAGTAAAGTTATTAAACAAATTTCTGACGATTCTGGAAATTATCTCTACCCACTTCATACCTATAAAATCTGCGTAACTTAAAAGGAAAGATTAAGATGAAAGAGAAGCAACGAACAGTTCCTTCGTTCGTTCGTTTTACCATATGTATAACACGGGCTCTTGCATAACAGAAGAGTTATTTGATAATGATGATTATTTACAAGAAATCTTTAGGATTATTGGAGTTAGGAAATTATTCCATTCTGATATTAATGATTTAGTATCTTTGTTGAACTTGAAATGGTAAATTAAACAAAAAGGATTCAGGGTTGTTGTGTCACATTGGTAACACCTCTGCCTGGTGATCGCCAGACTGGGGTTCAAGTCCCACTAAAACTCGTTAGTTAATTTGCTGTCTCCATCTTCCCCTTCCTTGTGACATAAGGATGGTAGGCTTGGAGGAGCCAACGTTTTTACTTTCTGAGTCATCAGCAGCCATTACCTGGTCCTACATGGTAATAGCTTGGGTGAAGAGGAGCATGGGCGCATATCTAGGGTATTGTCCTGCTTGCTAGGGAAATGTTACTGTCCCTTGCTTCTGCCATCCATGAGCGGCCTTCAAAAAACCCTTTAATGGCTGTGATGGTTGACTGGCAGCAGGTAGTAGGTTGGCCAGGGCACCAACCACCCGTTGAAATACTACCGCAAGACAGATATGGGGATCCTTTGACTGGCGAGACCGTAGTACATTGATCCTTCGCTCTGGTTACAGTTCATTTTCCATTTGCCTACACATACACTGAATGGTCTGGCCTATTCTTTACAGATTTTTCTGTCCTCATACACATGAGAACACTGAGATTACCAATCACTTCTTCTTCACTCAAGAGGTTAACTACTGCACAATTGTTCAGAGGCTACTTTCCTCTTAGCAAGGGTAGAAGAGACTCTTTAGCTAAAGTAAGCAGCTCTTCTAGGAGTAGGACACTCCAAAGTCAAACCATTGTTCTCTAGTCTTGCGTAGTACCATAGCCTCTGTACCATGGTCTTCCACTGTCTTGGGTACACTAGGGCACACTATTCTATCTTATATCTCTTTCACTTGTTTTGTTAAAGTTTTTGTAGTTTATATTGGAAATATTTATTTTAATGTTCGTTACTGTTCGTAGAATATTTTATTTTTCCTTGTTTCCTTTTCTCACTGGGTTATTTTCCCTGTTGGATCCCCAGGAATTATAGCATCATGCTTTTCCAACTAGGGTTGTTGCTTAGCAAGTGATAATAATAATAATAATAATAATAATAATAATAATAATAATAATAATAATAATAATAATAATAATAATAATAATAAGGAACAGGGTAGGGTGACTCATCTTCAGGCCTACGAAAAAGGAAATAATAACAAAGTCCGTCAGTAGGAGAGAAAATGTTATAGCAGAGAGGTAAAGGAAAGGGTATAATCAAGAGAAACCAAATCTGTGATCCGACAACTCTTTGTGGTCCCGTATTGGGAATCTTGTAGTGAATATCAATTATAAACCTTTGTTCTCTCGACCTGTGAAATTAAACAAGGTCTCGCCTATACATCTGGTTCAACTTCACTTGTTTCTTTTTGGTACGAATTAAATTTACACAAATGCTAAACTGTTCATATATTTAAAAGATCGGCTATATTATTATTATTATTATTATTATTATTATTATTATTATTATTATTATTATTATTATTATTATTAGCTCAGCTACAACCCTAATTATAAAAAGCAAGAGGGTATAAGACCAAGGACTCCAACAGGTAAAAGGCCCAGTGAGTAAAGGATGTAAAGAAACATATAGAATGGTGTACCTGATCGTGCCCTCATGCAAGAGAACTCTGACCCAAGACAGTGGAAGACCATGGTAAAGACGATATGGCACTACTTAAGACTAGAAGACAATGGTTTGATTTTGGAGTGCCCTTCTCCTAGAAGAGAAAATAAATTTGATGCTTCATTAATTGCTAATTGGGGGAACTAAGAGAAGTATATATTCTTTAATCAGATACAGAAGGAATTTTGAGGATGATGTAAAGTGAGACTATATAACTTCTTTACATATTTTCCATCAAATGATTTCCTCGGGAAAGAAGCAAAACAGAATCTGAGAAAGAAGTAAGATAGCAAAAAGAAGTGGGACTTTAGATAATATAGGTGTCAATTAGGACTATTATTTATTAAAAAGGCGATGGACTTATTGGGGATATGAAGGCTAAATTTATAGTTGTTCAATGTTTATTATTTTATTATTTGCCGTACCAAATCTTCGTGCATACATTATTTATTATTACCTCCAGGCCGCACTCAATACACTAAAACCTTATTCTCCACTAGTCAGCCAAAGACCAATAGTGGTCCCGTTGTATTCCCGGATTCAGAACATTGGACAACCCTTTCATTGAAAATACTAATAGATTTTAGACATGAATTCATCAAATGAAATGAACCATTAATTGAGAAAAAAGGCTCTCTTTTTCGTGGTCATATTTAGTATGAACGGAACGCACAAGTGAGTTACTGATCAAAAAAGGTTCAGGACCTGTGCTCTAAAAAAAAGAAAAGTGATTCCAGGATTTTCCTTAGCTTCAAAAAAAAAAAAAAAAAAATTAAATTATTCTTTTCGGCAGTTATTCCTCTATCTATCTATTTATCAAGCGATCAATCTCGTTACCTATCTATCTACTTATTTCTATACTTTTACAAATTGTATTTGCATTTAGATTTACTTTGTATCTGCGATAGAAGCGCTCATAAACTTTGATAACACTAACAGATTCTTTCTAAAGAAAATTGATTTCTTCATAACAAAGTATAAAAAAAAAACTCAATTCTGTAGGCAAACATATACGAATGTGCTCATGAAAGCACTAAAACTCCTTTTATTAGAATTGCAAAATCGGTTTTCATATTACATTAAGTATAAAAAATCCTCAATTATTTAGGCAAACATAAAGGTCTTTCAATTACGACCACTCATTAAGTAAGACTCCCGCGGTCTCCGATTTCTGAATTGCCAGATATTGGTGCAAAGAGTGTACAGTAAATAGGCCCTATCGAGACAAGAAATCCCCAAGGGTCTCGAAATTGTCCCAATTACGTGGAAGGAAGGACAGAGGAAATCCATTACGTAAGTTTCCAAAGATTACTTTCATTTCGGGAGGAGAAATATAAAGGAATTCACCACAGCACGTTGCTTTTCCAGCTCAAGTATCATCAGTATAAATACTCACCAAACGTCATCATGGCAAGCCCAACCACAGAAGTGGCCTCACCAGTAAACAGCTTTAACTCACGTGGTGTGGGATCGATCTGCTACCATCCGAATGCAAGCCGAATGCGTTACCACTGAACTAGCCAGGAGGCCCCTACGTTTATTCATAATTATCTTCAGTAAAATAGAACAATATCAACTGAAACTTTTATATAAGTTTAGAACAACCATTTTACAAATATGATAATAAATGTGACATTACAAAATACAATACTCATTCAGTTGTGTTCATGATGTCGTTTATCAAACCCAACAGCGAAACTATCAAAGTTTAATATAACAATAAATGTAAGGGAATGATTCACCATGAGTAGTGGATGAGGTTTTCTTGACTTCTTTTTCTCTGATTATGTTTCCAGACACCATTTACATTTCATATCGAGTGACTCGTATAATTGTGTTCTGGGTTATTCGATGTTTTTACTCTTATTTCTAACAAGAGTTTTCTTAAGATAAAAAAAAAACAGTTGTAAAATAAGCATAAAATTCCCGTATTATCAAAGCCCTTTCTTTACCAAAGGAATTTAAGTATGAGTGTGGCAAAGCGTTAATTATTAGAAACATGAAGGATGCAAAGTGTTGGGGGCAGTTAAGGGAGTAGAAAAAATAGAGGGCTGGGCATGAATGTAAAGAGAGTTCTATATGAGAAAGTGATTGTACCAACTGTGATGTATGGATCGGAGTTGTGGGGAATGACAGTGATGGAGAGACAGAAATTGAATGTGTTTGATATGAAGTGTTTAAGGAGTATGGCTGGTGTATCTCGAGTAGATATGGTTAGGAACGAAGTGGTGAGGGTGAGAACGGTTGTAAGAAATGAGTTAGCGGCTAGAGTGGATATGAATGTGTTGAGGTGGTTTGGCCATGTTGAGAGAATGGAATTATGGCTGCCTGCTAAAGAAGGTGATGAATGCAAGAGTTATTGGGAGAAGTACAAGAGGAAGGCCAAGGTTTGGGTGGATGGATGGTGTGAAGAAAGCTTTGGGTGATAGGAGGATAGATGTGAGAGAGGCAAGAGAGCGTGCTAGAAATAGGAATGAATGGCGAGCGATTGTGACGCAGTTCCGGTAGGCCCTGCTGCTTCCTCCGGTGCCTTAGAAGACCACGGAGGTAGCAGCAGTAGGGGATTCAGCATTATGAAGCTTCATCTGTGGTGGATAATGTGGGAGGTTGGGTTGTGGCACCCTAGCAGTACCAGCTGAACTCGGCTGAGTCCCTGGTTAGGCTGGAGGAACGTAGAGAGTAGAGGTCCCCTTTTTTGTTTTGTTTCATTGTTGATGTCGGCTACCCCTCAAAATTGGGGAAGTGCCTTTGGTGTATGTATATATATATATATATATATATATATATATATATATATATATATATATATATATATATATATATATATATATATATATATATATGTATAATATATATATATATATATATATATATGTGTGTGTGTGTGTGTATACATATATATAATATATATATATATATATATATATATATATATATATATATATATATATATATATATATATATATTATATATATATATATATATAAATATATATATATATATATATATATATATATATATATATATATATATTTATATATATATATATATATATATATATATATATATATATATATATATATATATATATATATATATATATATATATATATATATATATATGTATATATATATAAATGAATAAACTTTCTACCACAATGTATATTACCGAATCACTTGGAATCTTGGTGCTGTGGCTGTGCTGTGATTTGACCTTGGACGAAATTTACAGATCATCTTGTAAAGTTATTTTCCTTTATGACTTTAAGTTCTCACAATATCACCCGATCTTTCCAATATTCCTAGATAAATAACTCAGAGAGAGAGAGAGAGAGAGAGAGAGAGAGAGAGAGAGAGAGAGAGAGAGAGAGAGAGAGAGAGAGAGAGAGAGAGAGGATGATATTAGTTTTAGCACAGAATTTTTTTTATCTTTTATTATGAAATGCACATTTGCAATCTTACATTCCTTGTGGACACATCGTTGATATTCCATATCATGTTTTCATCTGTTGGTCCTGGAACTTGGAATAACTATCTAATATTGCCCCCAGGAATGATATTCTTTCGCTGTATATGTGTTAACTTATATAGATCATCATCATCCTCATCATCATCATCTTCTTCTCTTCCTACGCCTAAGGACGCAAAAGGTCTCGGTTAGAAGTGAAGTGCTTACCTCTTTTGACAGCCAATTATCGAATTGCGGTAAAAGCGAAGTCTGATAAATGTCCTGACATGACAGGGACGCTGATATCTTCTCTCGTGTCAGTGCTCCAGAGATGTGCAATTGGTTTCATGTCCTCAAAAGCCTCTGATGGTAAAGTAAATCACTTGATATTTAGGGAGATTGAGGGGGGAGAGAAGATTCACTTCCAATCTCAGCTCATAAAAGGATTTTCGTACTGTATCATTCTGTGCCTTCAAAACAGCAAAGGAGGATTATCATGTTTCCATAGGATGGGGTTTTTGTAAATATCTATTTTTCTTTAGAGATTTTCTATTACTAGGTATCAATTGTTGAATTTCTTTTTTATTCTGGAAGTTTGGGTTTTCAAAATACCAATTGGTGATTTTCCTGCTTTCATAGTAAGGAGTTTTGTCAATATTTCTTTCGTCACATTTCTCTATCAGTTATCAATTGTTGAACATTTTCTATAGTAGGATTTAGTTTCTTTAAATAACATAGGGAGATTTTCCTGTTTTACGCAGATTATTTTTGTGTTAGTTACCAGATGGTGAAAATACTTAATATCAGTTTACACTCAAAATATTTATATTGATGATTAGTTTTATTTGTGTTGGTGTATTAAAACACAGAAAATTAAATGATATAATTTACAATTTTGGATATTTTGAAATTTTCACAGACCAGTCAGAGTTTCAAATATTTTACTTCTACTACTACTACTACTACTACTACTACTTCTACTACTGATAATAATAATAATAATAACAATATATCCATACAAATGTCCTTCCCTGTCTCTTTCTGGAGCTTTATCAAGTTGATGCCTCTTCTCTCTCTTTAATTCCTCCCGGGATCGAATTCCTTCACGCTGTCGTGACTCTTTATGGACATATCAGCACCTTTTATGGTTTGGGGATTAAGAGGTGACAATACTAACAAAATCTTGTGTTAATTTATATATATATATATATATATATATATATATATATATATATATATATATATATATATTATATATATATATATATATATATATATATATATATATATATATATATATATATATATATATATATTATATATATATATATATATATATATATATATATATATATATATATATATATATATATACTGTCTATAAGTATTCACATACAATATATGTATTCGTTATCAATTTCATTACGTATAATCATTCCTCTTTTGACCTTTCTCCCTTCCTCTGGCTCTTTGTTAAACTATAACCAATATATACATTCACTGATCTCTCTCTCTCTCTCTCTCTCTCTCTCTCTCTCTCTCTCTCTCTCTCTCTTAATAAATATGTAATATATTGATTGGCAATCGATAATTGGAAATCAATTCCCTCTCAACGAAAAGGGAATTTCCTCACTAATATTTTAAATGCTAACTCCTCTTAAAGTTTCTGACTACATAAACAGTCTCTCTCTCTCTCTCTCTCTCTCTCTCTCTCTCTCTCTCTCTCTCTCTCTCTCTCCTCTCTCTCTCTCTCTCTCTCTCTCTCATTATATACGAAAAAGACCCATATCTTAAGCTAATGAGTTGGCCACCAAAGAAACGTTGCCTTGGGGTATTTTTCAACGACATTTTTATCAACATTTACGATTCAAATATTTTGTCATTTTCGGTGAACATTTAACCAATGATTCCGTCGAAATTATTCAAATATGTTTGATCTAAACTTGTAAATAATATCACCAAAAACAGAGTCAAATTGCACCATGTAAATTACCCGACAGTTTTGTTCATCATCATCATCATCAGCCATTGCTAGTCCACTGCAGGACAAATAGCTCATATATGATCTTCTATTCCGGTCTTTTCTGTTCTAGTCTGCACCCGCACATGTTCTTAGTTCGTCAATCCCTCGTCTTCTCTTCCGTCCCTGCTTATTCTGCAATCTCTTGGGACCCATTCTTTTATTCTTAATGTCCATCTATTAGCTATCATTCTCATTATATGCCCGCCCATGTCCATTTCTTTTTTTCTTACATGTTATTACTGTATTATATCCTTTTCAGTTGCCTTCGTATCCAAATAGCTATTTTCCTCTCTCCTAGTGTTATGTTATTCTCATCATTATTCTTTCCATAGCTCTTTCAGTTTTAGCTAGCTTATGTTCCAAGGATTTACTAAGGCTCCAAGTTTCTGAAGCATATGTTAATAGTGGTGTCACGTGAATTTTATAGTCAAAGCCGGTTATGGCTTAATTCTGTAGGGTGAAGTAGACCGTTCCCTTTTAACAAGGATCACATACAAGACAAATGGTAAATAGTGCAGAAAGGAAACTATTTTCTTTAAAAACATAGTATTTATTAACCAAAAAAAAAACATTAAACCTTAACAATAACAGACTAACACGCAAATACAAATTGAACACACAGCAACATATAACGTGTAATTAAATTGACCCAGGCAAAATAGTCGGTACGCGACTATCAGTCAACACCTAAAAGAAAACAAAAAATAACTTTACTATGACAACACCAGTTACACCAAAACTAAAGTATCAACACAAAACCTCAATACTTTCAAGCCACATTTTATTAACAGATTAAACAAAATTATAAAGCTACCTAAAAGAAACCCGCGGAGAGATAAAGCACACGTAACAAAAGGTATCACCACCCAAGACATATTACGATAAATGCTGTCCGCTCCTAAAACAAAATTACTCACATAAACAAACAATAATTATACTCACTTTCAATATACAATATACAATAACCATAGAAAACTAACAATATATATTATGAAGATTATTTTGGGATTCTTTCAGTTTATGTAAGGGCTACTGGACCACGTCC
>NC_090734.1:11842047-11847047 GCF_036898095.1 Palaemon carinicauda
ATATATATATATATATATATATATACATATATATGTATATATATATATATATATATATATATATATATATATACATATATATGTATATATATATATATATATATATATATATATATATATATATATATATATATATATAATATATATATATACACATATATATATATATGTGTGTGTGTGTGTATATATATATATATATATATATATATATATATATATATATATATATTATAATATATATATTATATATATATATATATATATATACCAAATGCACCTCCCCAATTTAGAGTGGTAGCAGACATCAACAATGAAACAAAACAAAAATGGGATCTCTACTCTCTACGACCTCCAGCCTGACCAGGGACTCAACCGAGTTCAGCTGGTACTGCTAGGGTGCCACAGCCCAACCTCCCACATTATCCACCACAGATGAAGCTTCATAATGCTGAATCCCCTACTGCTGCTACCTCCGGGGTCATCTAAGGCACCGGAGGAAGCAGCAGGGCCTAACGGAACTGCGTCACAATCGCTCGCCATTCTTTCATATTTCTAGCACGCTCGCTTGCCTCTCTCACATCTATCCTCCTATCACCTTAGCTTTCTTCACACCATCCTTCCACCCAAACCTTGGCCTTCCTTTTGTACTTCTCCCATCAACTCTTGCATTCATCACCTTCTTTAGCAGACAGCCATTTTCCATTCTCTCAACATGGCCAAACCACCTCAACACATTCATATCCACTCTAACCACTAACTCATTTCTTACACACGTTCTCACCCTCACCACTTCGTCCCTAACCCTATTTACTTGAAATACACCATCCATATTCCTTAGACACTTCATCTCAAACACATTCAATTTCTGTTTCTCCTTCACTTTCATTCCCCACAACTCCGATCTATACATCACAGTTGGTACAATCACTTTCTCATATAGAACTCTCTTTACATTCATGCCCAACTCTCTATTTCTTACTACTCCCTTAACTGCCCCCAACACTTTGCAACCTTCATTCACTCTTTGACGTACATCTGCTTCCACTCCACCATTTGCTGCAACAACAGACCCCAAGTACTTAAACTGATCCACCTCCTCAAGTAACTCTCCAATCAACATGACATTCAGCCTTGCACCACCTTCCCTTCTCGTACATCTCATAACCTTACTCTTACCCACATTAACTCTCAACTTCCTTTTCTCACACACCCTTCCAAATTCTGTCACTAGTCGGTCAAGCTTCTCTTCTGTGTCTTCAACCAGTACAGTATCATCCGCAAACAACAACAACTGATTTACCTCCCATTCATGGTCATTCTTGCCTACCAGTTTTAATCCTCGTCCAAGCACTCGAGCATTCACCTCTCTCACCACTCCATCAACATATAAGTTAAACAACCACGGCGACATCACACATCCCTGTCTCAGCCCCACTCTCACCGGAAACCAATCACTCACTTCATATCCTATTCTAACACATGCTTTACTACCTTTGTAGAAACTTTTCACTGCTGGCAACAACCTTCCATCAACTCCATATAACCTCATTACATTCCACATTGCTTCCCTATCAACTCTATCATATGCTTTCTCCAGATCCATAAACGCAACATACACCTCCTTACCTTTTGCTAAATATTTCTCGCATATCTGCCTAACAGTAAAAATCTGATTCATACAACCCCTACCTCTTCTAAAACCACCCTGTACTTCCAAGATTGTATTCTCTGTTTTATCCTTAATCCTATTAATCAGTACTCTACCACACACTTTTCCAACTACACTCAACAAACTAATACCTCTTGAATTACAACACTCATGCACATCTCCCTTACCCTTATATATTGGTACAATACATGCACAAACCCAATCTACTGGTACCATTGACAACACAAAACACATATTAAACAATCTCATCAACCATTCAAGTACAGTCACACCCCCCCTTCCTTCAACATCACAGCTTTTACACCATCCATACCAGATGCTTTTCCTACTCTCGTTTCATCTAGTGCTCTCCTCACTTCCTCTATTGTAATCTCTTTCATTCTCATCTCCCATCACTGGCACCTCAACACCTGGAACAGCAATTATATCTGCCTCTCTATTATCCTCAACATTCAGCAAACTTTCAAAATATTCGGCCCACCTTTTCCTTGCCTCCTCTCCTTTTAACAACCTTCCCTTTCCATCTTTCACTGTCTCTTCAATTCTTGCGCCAGCCTTCCTAATTCTCTTCACTTCTTTCCAAAACTTCTTATTCTCTTCATATGACTGACCCAATCCCTGACCCCTCCTCAGGTCAGCTGCCCTCTTTGCCTCACGTACCTTGCGCTTTACTTCCAGATTTTTCTCTCTATATTTTTCATACTTCTCTATACTATTACTCTGCAGCCATTCTTCAAAAGCCCTCTTTTTCTCTTCCACTTTTACCTTCACTCCTTCATTCCACCATTCATTGCCCTTCCTCATGCTGCCTGCAACAACCTTCTTGCCACATACATCACTTGCAATCCCAACAAAATTTTCTTTTACTAACTTCCACTCCTCCTCTAAATTACCAGTTTCTCTTACTCTCACCTCGTCGTATGCCATTTTCAACCTTTCCTGATATTTACTTTTTACCTCCGGTTTTATTAGCTCTTCAACCCTCACTAGCACCCTATTACATCCACCTACTCTATTCCGCCACTCATTTGCTACAACTAATTTTCCTTCCACCAAAAAATTATCAGACATACCGTTAGCCATACCCCTAAACACGTGAACGTCTTTCAATCTTCCAAACATTCTTTTAGTTATCAGCACATAATCCATTAATGCTCTTTTTACTACTCTTCCATTTGTCACTCTTACCCATGTATACTTATTTTTATTTTTATTTTTAAAAAAGCTAGCACTTATTACCATCTCTTGTTCAACACACATATCTACCGGTCTCTCACCACTCTCATTTTCACCTGGTACGCCATACTTCCCAATGACACCTTCTACCTCTCCAGCGCCCACTCTAGCATTTAAGTCACCCATGACAACTACATAATTCCTTCTACCCAGTCCTTCTACCCACCTAGTTAATTCATTCCAGAATTCATTCCGCTCTTCTTCCCTTTTCTCACTACCTGGCCCATACGCACTGACAAACGCCCAAACATTCCCTACCCAACTTAACCCTAACCCACATTAACCTAGATGATATCTCCTTCCATTCCACTACTTTACCTGTCATCCATTCACTCAACAATAACTCCACACCCTCTCTCGCTCTTCCTCTTTCAATACCGGACACTCTACCAGGCATTTCACCAAACGTCTTCACCCTTTCCTTTCATCTTTGTCTCACACATGGCCAATACATCCATCCTTCTAATTCTAAACATACTTCCAATCTCACATCTTTTACTCTCTATCGTACTACATCCACGCACTTTCAAACACCCCAAAACTAGAGTGCGGGGAGTAGTCACTCTCCCCCCAGATCCATCTCTTTGCCGATGTCTCGTAGGATTTTTATATATTACATATATATTTTACACACACACACACACACACACACACACACATATATATATATATATATATATATATATATATATATATATATATATATATATATATATATATATATATATGTATGTGTGTGTGTATATATATGATATACACACACACACACACACACATATATATATATATATATATATATATATATATATATATATATATATATATATATATATATATATATATATATATATATATATATATATATATATATATATATATATATAAATATATATATATATATATATATATATATATATATATATATATATATATTATATATATATATATATATATATATATATATATATATATATATATATATATATGTTAGTGTGTGTGTGTGTGTGTGTGTGTGTGTTTGTGTGTGTGTGTGTGTGTGTAAAGAGAGAGAGAGAGAGAGAGAGAGAGAGAGAGAGAGAGAGAGACAGAGAGAGATGATAGGAAGAGAAAATGTCACAGAAAACTCGAAGCAATGATATAGCAGGGTATCTATAAACATTTGGAAGAGACTTTCGGTCCATTGAATTGCACTTTCACCCAGTTTGCGACCCGCTTAAGTCGACCATTTACAAGATACACAGTTCCGTTCTGGGATTCAACTGATGTCTTTTGGACCTTTCATGAAAGCAACGTAAGCCATCCATCATTCAGAAGAACGAATTGGGTTTCTGACTTAGGTTGTGTTGAACTTATCTCGAGATATATGGCACCCTATATATATCAACGCCCATTTAGATTCAGCTCTTTATATATTATATATATATATATATATATATATATATATATATATATATATATATATATATATATATATATATATATTATATATATATATATATATATATATATATATATATATATATATATAATATTTGCCATTCCTACATTGATTTCGACGTATTTTTACTAGCATTATGATTGCAAAGGACTTCACTTAGTTAATGACTAAGTTATCAGAACGAAAATAAAATTTGGTTGACGGTTTACGAAATGCTCTCTCTCTCTCTCTCTCTCTCTCTCTCTCTCTCTCTCTCTCTCTCTCTCTCTCTCTCTCTCTCTCTCTCTCTCCCATACAGCACATGTCTGATCTTCGGGTAGTTTTCAGGTTAAAGTGAAAACTACATTCATGTATCTCCATTTATTATTTGTTGTTGACATGTGTTTTGAATAACCCTTTACGTGACTTCATCAAGACTAAATTTATTGGGCGATGGAATTACACTTTAATATAAAGACTATTGTGGTGAAAGGTTTGAGATACACAATTATTTGTTTACTTGGAAATTAATCAACAACTTAAAGGGCAACATTTTCCAAGCATATACAGCAGATTTCACTCCATCTCCCTCCCCATGCAAACATGGACTGGCAAATATAATGTTTTTTTACAGAAATGGATCCCCGATAGATTTACAATAATAATTTATGTCAAAAA
>NC_090734.1:11862047-11864547 GCF_036898095.1 Palaemon carinicauda
TTCGTGGCCGAATGGGTTAGTCACTGTCTATATAAGCTTGCCGACCAGGGTTCGATTCCCGGCCGGAGCCAAGCTCTTGTCTTTGTGTGATTTCGCCTGGGGCTTTGATGCCGAGGTCGTTAAGAGAATCCAGACATTAATATATCAAAAATATATATGGCTTATTTGAATATGAAAAAAACGTAAAAATGTGCAAAATTTACCATTAATTGAATGCCAAGTAACAAACTACCAATTAGCTACGATGGTGAAGATGGGTTGATTTCAATTCTAAGTACAAAATACCTGAATTCGACAGGTATAAGTACAGTAGAATTGTCATTGACTTTTATCTTTCTTCGTGGCCGAATGGGTTAGTCACTGTCTATATAAGCTTGCCGACCAGGGTTCGATTCCCGGCCGGAGCCAAGCTCTTGTCTTTGTGTGATTTCGCCTGGGGCTTTGATGCCGAGGTCGTTAAGAGAATCCAGACATTAATATATCAAAAATATATATGGCTTAATTGAATATATATATATATATATATATATATATATATATATATATATATATATATATATATATATATATATATATATATATATATATATATATATATATATATATATATATATATATATATATATAAATATATATATATATATATATATATATATATATATATATATATATATATATATATATATATATATATATATATATATATATATATATATATATATATATATATATATATATATATATATATATATATATATATATATATATATATATATATATAGAGCTCAATCTAAATGAGTGTTGATATACATACTATGCCGTATATCTGCAGACAAGTTCAACACAACCTAAGTCAGGAGCCCCAATTCGATCTTCTGAATGATGGATGACTTGCGTTGCTTTCTTGAAAGGTCCAAAAGTCATCAGTTGAGTCCCCGAACTGAAGTCTCTATCTTGCAAATAGTCGACTGTGGTGGGTTGCAAACTGGGTGGAAGTGACATTCGTTGTGCCTTAAAACTTTATTTCAACATGAGCGGATCCAGGGGGTACATATATATATATATATATATATATATATATATATATATATATATATATATATATATATATATATATATATATATATATATATATATATATATATATATATATATATATATATATATATATATATATATATATATATATATATATATATATATATATATATATATATATATATATATATATATATATATATATATATATATATATATATATATATATATATATATAGGGTGGTCCACTGCCATAAGGATGAAAAATAAATGTAGGAATTTCTTTGCTCCCTGGCCTGATTCAGGTTCCATTTAGGTAGAAAAGTTTCAAGCCAATCAAATAATATTTAGGGGTGGCTCAAGGTCCCTATCCAGCAGGCGCCTGGAAACCCCCCCCCCCCCTACCCAGGGTTTGTCAGACCACTGGATATTATCTTGCTTGCCAAGCACTTAGTGTGGTCCAGAGGCTAGTAAGGACTTTGACAATATGGGGAACATCTTATGGTTCTTCGAGACAAAACCCAGAAAGAACTGGAGTTGCTCTTTTGTGGTGTGTCGTTCGTTGAACTCTTCAATGAGTTTGACCCCTCGTTCAGCCACATCGTTGATCACTGGAAGATTTTTTACTTTTTTCAGACCTTCTTTGAATGATGAATTCTCTTCCCAGTCTTCTGGGTTTGCATTAAAAAATCACTTTTTATGTCGAGGTTTTTCAGAAAATGGATTGACTTGCGAGTTGCAAAAGATTCAAGTGGTGGAATCATGGAACTTTTCAATTCGACACACTTTGGTGGATCTTCTTCTTCTTCATCATCCTCATCGCTTTCACCTGATTCTGCCGGGATCATGGTTGACACTATGGCCCGCTCTGTCGGTGCTAAAACAGCTTCATCGAAAAGTGACAGTACCACAAGCTCCTCTGACACATGCCACAGATGCCGTTGCAGTTTGTCTCTGGCCGCTCTTCCAACACGGTCATTGTGGTAAGAGTGTAGTTTCTTCAGCATCTCCAAATTTGTTCGAGGAGTAACTGCAGCATCAGGGGCAGAAAACCAGGCTTCCACATGAATCAGGATGGAGAAAATGCTCACATCACAAACACAGTACTCCTCTCATTGGGTAAGATCTTTGAGTTGTCCTCGGAACATCCAAATCTTGAGACAGTAAAAGACTTTTTCCACCTATCTGGCATTATG
This sequence comes from Palaemon carinicauda, assembly GCF_036898095.1. Classification (NCBI taxonomy): domain Eukaryota; kingdom Metazoa; phylum Arthropoda; class Malacostraca; order Decapoda; family Palaemonidae; genus Palaemon; species Palaemon carinicauda. The sequence goes on from NC_090734.1 coordinate 11,864,282, forward strand.
GAAAGCTCCGGGTTTCTTGAAATTGAAACTAGGAAAATTCCCTCCAAGGAAGACAATCGTTAACTCCAAGAATTCCAGGTAATCATCTCGGTGATTGCCCTGTGCCAACTTGGATTCCGCAAACTTCATGATGCGATCCCTGTCAGGCTGCAGTCTTTTCCAGCCTGATAGTTGGACTTGTCAAGGAAGCCCTAATTCTTTTGGAACCGACGAAAGAGATGGACATTGAGACCAGAGGAAGCTCCAGAGCATGTAGAGAATACTGC
>NC_090734.1:11872047-11875595 GCF_036898095.1 Palaemon carinicauda
TTTTCAGTAATTACTTTGATTTGTTTCCAGGTGTATTATGTATTATCAATAGTAGCGTTCTCTTTTCCTTTCTAGTTCGTATAATTTTAAAATTTGCAGTCTTTCCCAGTAGTCAAGGTCCTTAACTTATTCTACTTCTAGCAGTATAGGACCTTTGTACACTCTCTATTGTGCAATATCCTTTTGGTAGTGTGGGTACCCATATCACATTGCAGTAATCGAGTGTAGTACGTGCATAAGTTTTGTACAGCATAATCATGGGTTCAGCTTTTCTTGTTTTAAAGTGTCTGAGTAACATTCCTATTTTTGCTTTACTTTTAGCCAACAGTGTTGGTATTTGGTCATTGCATAACATATTCCTGTTTAACATTACACCAAGGTCTTTATAAATATAAACATTCATATATATACAGTACAGAGAGAGAGAGAGAGAGAGAGAGAGAGAGAGAGAGAGAGAGCCTTCCTTATTGCCTTATTTTTTGTTTGGGTTCCCCCAGGTCCCTCAGTGTGAGGCACCTCGTATATCCACCAGAGAGTTGCTAATACATCTTCCGGTGTATTTTGCATCTTCCAGTCTTGGATGGTCTGGGATGCATCTTAGGTATTTATCGAGCTGCTTTTTAAACGCATCTACGCTCACTCCTGATATGTTTCTTAGATGAGGCTGGCAGCACATTAAATAGTCGCTGCATTATCGATGCTGGTGCGTAGTGGATTAATGTCCTGTGCGCCTTTCTCAGTTTACCTGGAATGCTTTTTGGTACTATTAATCTACCTCGGCTTGCTCTTTCTGATACTTTAAGCTCCATGATGTTTTCAGCAATTCCTTCTATTTGCTTCCATGCTTGTATTATCATGTAGCGTTCTCTTCTCCTTTCTAGACTGTATAGTTTTAAAAATTGCAGTCTTTCCCAGTAATCAAGGTCCTTAACTTCTCTATTCTAGCAGTATAGGACCTTTGTACACTCTCTATTTGCGCAATATCCTTTTGGTAGTGTGGGTACCATATCACATTGCAGTACTCGAGTGTACTACGCACATAAGTTTTGTAAAGCATAATCATGTGTTCAGCTTTTCTTGTTTTAAAGTGTCTGAATAATATTCCCATTTTTTGCTTTACATTTAGCCAACAGTGTTGCTATTTGGTCGTTGCATAACATATTCCTATTTAAAAAATTACACCAAGGTCTTTTAATTGCTTCCTTGTTTGTGATTGTCTCATTATTAGGTCCCTTGTATGCATACACCATTCCTTCTCTGTTTCCATAATTTATTGATTCGAATTTATCGGAGTTAAATACCATCCTATTTATCTCCGCCCATTCATATATTTTGTTTAGATCTCTTTGTAGTGAGTTCCTATCTTCATCACAAGTAATTTCTCTACTTATTCTTGTGTCATCGGCGAAACTTCTCACTACGGAGTTTTCAACATCACAGTCTATGTCTGAGATCATAATAACAAATAGCAGTGCAGCTAATACCGTACCTTGGGGCACACCAGATATTACCTGGGCTTCATCTGATTTCTCGTCATTTGCAACCACTATCTGTTTTCTGTTTTGCAGGAATTTTTTTACCCATTTTCCTATCTTTCCCACAATATTATGCTTTCTCATTTTTTTCTCCAATATGTTATGGTCTACCTTGTCAAAGGCTTTTGCAAAATCTAGATAGATCACATCTGTGTCTTTTTCATTTATCATATTATTGTATATGTTTTCATAGTGAGCTATCAGTTGGGTCTGTGTACTTTTTCCAGGTACGAAACCGTGTTTGACCCATATTAAACAAATTATTTTTGACCAAATGGTTCATTATTTTCTTTTTTATTACCCTCTCATACACTTTCATAATATGTGATGTTAGACTAACAGGTCTATAATTGCTTGCCTCTAGTCTTGATCCACTTTTGAAGATAGGGGTTATATAAGCTAATTTATGTTTAACATATATCTCGCTCATATCTATACTCTGTCTTAGCAGTATTGCAAGTGGCTTCGCGATAGTGTTTGCAGTTTTTTTTAACAAAATCGCTGGAACTCCATCTGGTCCGGCTGCCGATCCATTTTTAATTTCGTTTATAGCCGTGACAATATCTGCCTTCATTAATATCTATATCCGTTAGATATTCAACATTTTCTTCTCTCATTTCTGTTTCATTATTCTCATTCGCAATTCTTAGGCGTGAACTCACTCTTATATTTTTCTGCTAATATGTTGCATATTTCCTTTTTTTCATTCGTTAGCCGTCCTTCATATTCTTAGAGGGCCTATTTCTATTCTCCTTTTATTCATCTTTTTTGCATAGGAGTAAAGTACTTTGGGGTTTCTTTTATATTTTGAAGTGTCCTTTCTTCTAAGTCCCTTTTTTCATTTTCTTTCGACTGCATAATCTTTTGTTCTGCATTTTCTATCTTACATTTATTTCCCTCATTTTCCACACATTTTTTTCTTTGCAAGATTTTTCTTTCCACTTTTTAATTTTCTGAAATAAGATCCTTCTGGTCTCTTGGTATGCCCGTCTTTTGTTTATTGTTTTTTTTTCGGTACATATTTTTCAACAATTTTCTCCAGTATTTTGTACAGTATATCCGTATTTACCTGTATATTATCACTTATAAATACATTTTTCCATTCTTTATTCAGTTCTTCATTTATTTCTGACCATTTTATATTCTTACTGTAAAAGTTATATTTTCCATATCCTTCCCAAAGTTTTGTGCTTTTATTAATTCTGTGATCACTTGCTTTGGAATGAACTATCAATTCTATGACATTGTGGTCTGAAATTCCCGTGTTTATACACTATTATTTCTTTAACATAATTCACCTCTTTCACAAATACTAGATCTAGGACATTTTCCTTTCTTGTTGGAATGTGGTTTATTTTGTTGCATATTATGTTCTAATAGCATATCTTGAAGCTTTTCAAATTGCCTCTTGTCTTCTGCGCTACTATTACTCTCTTTTTTATATGTATACATACAACCACTTTCTTCTATCCGTTCTTTCCAATCCACGAAAGGAAAGTTAAAATCTCCGGATAGGAGTATATTCCAGTCTTTATGGTTTCTACATTCTATCCTATCTCTATTTTTTCTATTATTATGTCAAACTCCTTAGTATTTGGGGGGTCTGTAAACTACAATATTCACTAGTTTTTCAAATTCAAATTCTACCGCAATCAATTCACATTCTGTGTTGCTGTATTTTTCACAGACTTTTCCTTGATTTATGTCTCTTCCATATTATTGCGGTTCCCCCCTTGATTCCTATTTTTTCTGTCTGATCTATAAGTTTGGAAACCCTTATCTGGTCATCACTGCCAGTCTCTTTGGGAATACCATGTTTCACTTATATTTAATATATCTATTTTTTCAATTTGGGTTAGTTCTTCTAGGAACTCTATTTTCCTTTTAGAGTTACTCGTGACTAAACCCTGTGCATTCATCACTATTATGGTTTGTGTCTCATTTCCATTATTTAATATTGGTAATAATATGGATTCTCCCATGCTTCCTTCCTGTTCTGATATGATGTTCTTT
>NC_090734.1:11876095-11881095 GCF_036898095.1 Palaemon carinicauda
CTCTCTCTCTCTCTCTCTCTCTCTCTCTTAATAAATATGTAATATATTGATTGGCAATCGATAATGGGAAATCAATTCCCTCTCGACGAAAGGGGAATTTCCTCACTAGTATTTTAAATGCTAACTCCTCTTAAAGTTTCTGACTACATAAACAGTCTCTCTCTCTCTCTCTCCTCTCTCTCTCTCTCTCTCTCTCTCTCTCTCTCTCATTATATACGAAAAAGACCCATATCTTAAGCTAATGAGTTGGCCACCAAAGAAACGTTATCTTGGGGTATTTTTCAACGACATTTTTATCAACATTTACGATTCAAATATTTTGTCATTTTCGGTGAACATTTAACCAATGATTCCCTCGAAATTATTCAAATATGTTTGATCTAAACTTGAAAATAATATCACCAAAAACAGAGTCAAATTGCACCATGTAAATTACCCGACAGTTTTGTTCATCATCATCATCATCAGCCATTGCTAGTCCACTGCAGGACAAATAGCTCAGATATGATCTTCTATTCCGGTCTTTTCTGTTCTAGTCCGCACCCGCACATGTTCTTAGTTCATCAATCCCTCGTCTTCTCTTCCGTCCCTGCTTCTTCTGCAATCTCTTGGGACCCATTCTTTTATTCTTAATGTCCATCTATTAGCTATCATTCTCATCATATGCCCGCCCATGTCCATTTCTTTTTTTCTTACATGTTATTACTGTATTATATCCTTTTCGGTTGCCTTCGTATCCAAATAGCTATTTTCCTCTCTCCTAGTGTTATGTTATCTCATCATTATTCTTTCCATAGCTCTTTCAGTTTTAGCTAGCTTATGTTCCAAGGATTTACTAAGGCTCCAAGTTTCTGAAGCATAAGTTAATAGTGGTGTCACGTGAATTTTATAGTCAAAGCCGGTTATGGCTTAATTCTGTAGGGTGAAGTAGACCGTTCCCTTTTAACAAGGATCACATACAAGACAAATGGTAAATAGTGCAGAAAGGAAACTATTTTCTTTAAAAACATAGTATTTATTAACCAAAAAAAAAAAACATTAAACCTTAACAATAACAAACTAACACGCAAATACAAATTGAACACACAGCAACATATAACGTGTAATTAAATTGACCCAGGCAAAATAGTCGGTACGCGACTATCAGGCAACACCTAAAAGAAAACAGAAAATAAGAACATTTTACTATAATAACACCAGTTACACCGAAACTAAAGTGTCAACACAAAACCTCAATACTTTCAAGCCACATTTTATTAACATATTAAACAAAATTATAAAGCTACCTAAAAGAAACCCACGGAGAGATAAAGCACACTTAACAAAAGGTATCACCACCCAAGACGTATTACGATAAATGCTGTCCGCTCCTAAAACAAAATTACTCACATAACAAACAATTATTATACTCACTTTCAATATACAATATACAATAACCATAGAAACTAACAATATATATTACGAAGATTATTTTGGGATTCTTTCAGTTTATGTAAGGGCTACTGGACCACGTCCTTATATGGCCCCACTACTCCTCAAAGTAGAGCACCTCTTTGCTGACGAGCTCTCGACTTCTGTAGTAAAAATCTCTGCTACGTTATCGCTTCATTAACAAGCCGCAGCAAGAGTCAAATGAGTGAACAGTACTTTGAATACCCAACAGGCAAACTTACTAATACATGTCATTATATTACATAAAAGTGGTAAGACCACCTAATTAATTTTTTTTATTTTTAGAGGCACTGGAATTTTACATTCCATAATATCTACGAAAACCTACCTTTTTTTTTTTTTTTTTTTTTTTGGCATTGGTACATCACCACTTCAAAGGCAAAGAAGTAACAAATAAAAATGGTGAATAAATTGAATGATGGAAAAGCTATTAAAAAAAGAAAAATAAATAAATAAAGAAAAGCATTCGTCTCAGCTTCCACAAAATGTCAGCTTCTAAAGACAGACTCTTCAAGAGATTAAGCAAATAGTGACACAAATGTATTCACATCTGATGTACTACCTCAAATGAAAATGTCAAGTCTCTCACTAAATGAGGATGTGATGAAAGTCATGAAAGTCATCTGCAACTTTCTCTCTCTCTCTCTCTCTCTCTCTCTCTCTCTCTCTCTCTCTCTCTCAGCACTTAATACACATATTTTAAGTGTATAATGCATATATCAATATGCAAAATTCTACAACAATTAGAAAATACATTCGGTTTCTAAAGAATGCAATATAGTGTGCATCTCTCTCTCTCTCTCTCTCTCCTCTCTCCTCTCTCTCTCTCTCTCTTAGCCCTTTCTAAAATCCACTAGTGTGTCTCAACATTTTCCTTCCTGATAGCAAAAGACAGTTTTAACGAATGCAAGACGCTGCTGACTGGGACAAGTTTTGGAAGTGTCTTTCAGAATTCTTACTCAATAAAAAAACTAAAAGGTCACGCTTTTGATCCGGAAATAAAATGGTAACCACTCGTGCTTTTGAGAGAGAGAGAGAGAGAGAGAGAGAGGAGAGAGAGAGAGAGAGAGAGAAGGGGATTGTGGATGGAAATAAAACTAAACAGATACGCTTTTCTATATTATAATATCCTACTAAAATGAAATAATATAAGATAACTGTTTGAAAACTCTACTACTCACATTCCTGACGGATTCATGTTAAATTGAAATAAATCTTGTTAGTATGAGAGAGAGAGAGAGAGAGAGAGAGAGAGAGAGAGAGAGACTCATTCTTCTCGCTGTAGACTTTACTCGTTTTGAGACGTATTCCGGACAAATCTTTTTCTTTTTCTTTTTACGCCATAAGTGTAATTACTTATCTATTCTCCTTATTTATTTTATATTTTATCTATTACTTTGGAAGTTTTTTATTTGAGATTAGACCCTATTAAAACTTTGAATAAATATATCTATCCTCATTTCCAGAATTTCTAAACTACGTTACTACAAAGACAAAGAACATACAATGGAGTGAATGATCAATCAATGCTTATCTCAAAGGGGTTGACTGAGGGGATCCAAACTTCTGCTTTTGTTATATTGGGAAAACACTTCACTGAGATCGATTTTCATTGGAAAGGAATCTACCTATTGATCACCCTCTTTCTAAAGAATACAATAGTGCTCGATCTTTTCTCTGGTATCGAAAAAAATACACTGATTCTATTGTTGCTAAGTTTTGGAAGGAAACTCTACTCCTTTTGAGCCTGATAAAAATAGGTTATTCCTTTTCCTTTGAACATCTTTCTTTTTTGTTAACAGGAACATTAATGGGGATTCCTGAATAAAGGTATCCGGTAATGTAAGAAAAGTTAACGAAGATTTTTGGATTAAAACAATATGATTTTTTTTTAACTTCACCTATCGAGTCTCGTGTGACGATGATAGGTATACGATCGAGTTAAGTTTAGCCTTCAAAAATTAAGGTATGACCGACTTTTTTGACAAGTCCTTCATATATTTATATGGATGAAATTATTATTATTATTATTATTATTATTATTATTATTATTATTATTATTATTATTATTATTATTATTATTATTATTATTATTATTATTATTAATGTTGTTGTTGTTTTTGTTGTTGTTATTATTATTATTATTATTTTTATTATTATTATTATTATTATTATTATTTTTATAATAATAATAATAATAATAATAATAATAATTATTATTATTATTATTTTTATTATTATCATTATTATTATTATTATTGTTATTATTATTATTATTATTATTATTATTATTATTATTATTATTCAATATGCAAATACCCTGTTGTTTTTTAGTAACTACCTCTTGAGATTAATAGCTTTTTTATAACCAAAAAATAATAATATCTAAAAACGGATAGCAGAAGAAGAAGGAGAAAATGGAAGAGTTAACTAAAAAGAGAAGTTTCGGTTATAAACTACTCAAGTAATTTTTTTTCTGTTCAGGAAAAATGGCGAAGATCGACCACCTTCATGGAAAAGAATTCTAGATAGTTTTTCCTACTTCACTCTGCTACAATATCGGATTCTTGCAAAAAGAGAAGGAATGAATGTGAAGACTCTTAGTAAGATTCTGTTAGTGAAAAGGTCATCTGTGATTAAGACAAAAAAGACTAATGACTAATGAGAATACTTCAGTGATGGATGAGAGAATAGAAATATAGGAATTAGGTGGGGATGAATTTCATTGGAGAGGATTTTCAAGATAATGCTTTTTTGGGTCTCAATGACATAAAAAGATAAGAAAATAGAATTAAGAGAAAGAGAATAAGAGTTGTAAATAAACATGTTAATGGAGAGCGCGTCTTGATGATTATTTTATGAGGTAATTGAGTACTGGATATACATTGTTTTTCCAAACGAAATTGAACAGATATATTTAAGAAAGAAAAATTCACAGGAAAAAGTTATTATTGGTAATATTAAACTATAGAGTGTATTTAAGGGGGATTTGATTTATATGAATTATATGTGCTAATTATTTGGTTGAATTAAAGGGAAGGTGGAGATATGTTGAAGATATAAATATGAATAAAAAAAAAGTCACTCGAGCTTGAGATAGAAAAAGTAATCAAATAAAGTGAAAAAGAAGGATTTTGATATGATATATATATATATATATATATACATACATACATGTTTGTGTATACCTGTGTATAATGTATATATATATATATATATATATATATTTACGTATATATATACATATATATATATGTATATATATATATATATATATATATTGATATATATATATATATATATATATATTTATATATATATATATATATACATATATATATATATATATATATACATATATATATATATATATATATACAATTTGTCTGAAAATTTATGTTTGTGAGTGTGTTTTCATGTGTACAAAAATAGCTACGTGTGTGCATGTGCATGTTGATAAGTGTGAGAGAATAATAATACTAATGCAAATCTTCCAAGTTTCCTTTCTGCAAGCTCTACAGAAAGCAACCTATAGGTCAGAAGATTTA
>NC_090734.1:11893595-11906095 GCF_036898095.1 Palaemon carinicauda
TTGGCCTTCCTCTTGTACTTCTCCCATCAACTCTTGCATTCATCACCTTCTTTAGCAGACAGCCATTTTCCATTCTCTCAACATGGCCAAACCACCTCAACACATTCATATCCACTCTAGCCGCTAACTCACTTCTTACACCCGTTCTCACCCTCACCACTTTGTTCCTAACCCTATCTACTCGAGATACACCAGCCATACTCCTCAGACACTTCATCTCAAACACATTCAATTTCTGTCTCTCCATCACTTTCATTCCCCACAACTCCGATCCATACATCACAGTTGGTACAATCACTTTCTCATATAGAACTCTCTTTACATTCATGCCCAACCCTCTATTTTTTACTACTCCCTTAACTGCCCCCAACACTTTGCAACCTTCATTCACTCTTTGACGTACATCTGCTTCCACTCCACCATTTGCTGCAACAACAGACCCCAAGTACTTAAACTGATCCACCTCCTCAAGTAGCTCTCCATTCAACATGACATTCAACCTTGCACCACCTTCCCTTCTCGTACATCTCAAAACCTTATTCTTACCCACATTAACTCTCAACTTCCTTCTCTCACACACCCTTCCAAATTCTGTCACTAGTCGGTCAAGCTTCTCTTCTGTGTCTGCTACCAGTACAGTATCATCCGCAAACAACAACTGATTTACCTCCCATTCATGATCATTCTCGCCTACCAGTTTTAATCCTCCTCCAAGCACTCGAGCATTCACCTCTCTCACCACTCCATCAACATACAAGTTAAACAACCACGGCGACATCACACATCCCTGTCTCAGCCCCACTCTCACCGGAAACCAATCGCTCACTTCATTTCCTATTCTAACACACTCTTTACTACCTTTGTAGAAACTTTTCACTGCTTGCAACAACCTTCCACCAACTCCATATAACCTCATCACATTCCACATTGCTTCCCTATCAACTCTATCATATGCTTTCTCCAGATCTATAAATGCAACATACACCTCCTTACCTTTTGCTAAATATTTCTCGCATATCTGCCTAACTGTAAAAATCTGATTCATACAACCCCTACCTCTTCTAAAACCACCCTGTACTTCCAAGATTGCATTCTCTGTTTTATCCTTAATCCTATTAATCAGTACTCTACCATACACTTTTCCAACTACACTCAACAAACTAATACCTCTTGAATTACAACACTCATGCACATCTCCCTTACCCTTATATAGTGGTACAATACATGCACAGACCCAATCTACTGGTACCATTGACAACACAAAACACACATTAACCCTGGATAGGTACGATGGGTCGTTCGCGACCCCGAGCGTCAAAAAAAACAGGTTTTTCTCACGTGACTCACCCCCGTGACTGAATTTGTGGGTGATCGACCTGCAGGAAGTGTCTCCCCTACACGCTCTAGTAGTGTCCAGATGTGCATTGCTGTAGCTGTACTCCTTCCCCGATTTCTGAGACGCGTCGGGGTCGAGCGCGACCGAGTTTACCCTTCTAAGGTAATTTGCATAATTATCAAAGTTATTACGTATTATGAAGTTGTCGTAGAATGGTTCAACTTGTATAGGTTATCAGTTGTGGAAAGTCTTGGTGGATTGTTTGGCTACCATGTGCATGATTTTTTTTTTAGTTAAAATGTCGTTCATCACCACGAGGACCATTTTACCGCGAGTGCCCCTTTTTCATTTTTTTTCATTTTTTTGCCAAGTCATTTTTCCGTAAGATATTGCCAAATAGTGTCGTAAAACTTTTGCTTGTTTAGTGTTGGAAAGTGTGTCTAGATGATCTGGCTACCCATGCGTGACTTTGTTTTTGTCAGATACGACGTAGTTATTGGTATATTGGGTATTTAACTGCGGTTACCAATTTCTGTTTTTTTCAATATTTGTAAAAATTACTACGTAGTAAGGAATTGCCGTATATTATTCATTTTTTTTTCATGTTTATGTTATAGAAAGTGTGCCTTGATGGTTGAGCTAACACGTGCATGTCTTTTTTTTTATCTGAGAGGCCGTATATTAGAATGTCGGGCATTTAACCGCGAGTGCCCCTTTTTCATTTTTTTTCATTTTTTTGCTAAGTCATTTTTCCGTAAGATATTGCCAAATAGTGTCGTAAAACTTTTGCTTTTTTAGTGATGGAAAGTGTGTCTAGATGATCTGGCTACCCATGCGTGATTTTGTTTTTGTCAGATACGACGTAGTTATTGGTATATTGGGTATTTAACTGCGGTTACCAATGACACCTTCTACCTCTCCAGCGCCCACTCTAGCATTTAGGTCACCCATAACAACTACATAATTCCTTCTACCCAGTCCTTCTACACACCTAGTTAATTCACTCCAGAACTCATTCCACTCTTCTTCACTTTTCTCACTACCTGGCCCATACGCACTGACAAACGCCCAACATTCCCTACCCAACCTAACCCTTACCACATTAACCTAAATGATATCTCCTTCCATTCCACTACTTTACCTGTCATCCATTCACTCAGCAATAAAGCCACACCCTCTCTCGCTCTTCCCCTTTCAATCCCAGACACTCTACCAGACATTTCACCAAACATCACTTCACCCTTTCCTTCCATCTTTGTCTCACACAAGGCCAATACGTCCATCCTTCTACTTCTAAACATACTTCCAATCTCTCATCTTTTACTCTCTATCGTACTACATCCACGCACATTCAAACACCCCAAAACTAGAGTGCGGGGAGCAGTCACTCTCCCCCCAGCTCCATCTCTTTATTGCTGTCTCACAGGATTTTTTATACAGGAGAGGGGGTTCCCAGCCCCCTCGTCCCGTCCCTTTTAGTCGCCTCTTACGACACGCAGGGATAACGTTGGCGCTATTCTAATTGTTTTATGCCCCCGCGGCCACACACATATATATATATATATATATATATATATATATATATATATATATATATATATATATATATATATATATATATATAATAAGTGAAATAATTATTATTACATGTTTAAAACACATGACGTAATATGTCATTTTGTATGAATGCACAATGCAGGATGCACAATGCAGCCTCGACAATGTAACATTGTTGAGGCTGCATTGTGCATCCTGTTTATGATTTGAGTGACTACAGCAAGTCCCACGGCTAGCATCTTCATCCAAAATGGCATATTACGTCATGTGTTTTAAACATGTAATAATAATTATTTCACTTATTACATAAGCTCGGCCAGCTATCTCAATTTTTTCAAAAAAAATTTAACAACAAGCCAAAACATGTTTACTAGGCGTGACTGGATATATGTATTATTCTTTGTTTAAATTTAGCCCTAAGCAAACGAGGACGAATGTCCAAAAAGGCACATCAAAAAATAATAACAATAATGCATATGAAAAGATATTACCAAAGCAAAGAAAAAAATGCATGATGAAATAAAGATCATATATATGGTACATTGCTAGCAAATGATTATATGGTACCAAAAAAAAAAATACTGACATACATATGATTCAGTAACTTGTTAAAGAATAATTGTTACCTTTGTCAGAAACATAGATTAACATAATACGGTAACTAATAAAAATATTTGTTACCTTGGTAAAAAATCAATTTTTAGTGCACAAACACGAATTCCTGGTACGTACACGTACCACGGTTTCGTACACACACACACACACACACACACACACATATATATATATATATATATATATATATATATATATATATATATATATATATATATATATATATATATATATATATATATATATATCAACTAAGCATACGATATCTGTGATATCGATAATTTAATCAGTTCATATCTATACTTCACCAGAATTGGTCATCTGACCAAACCAGCTCCTTCCTGTGATGGAGATGTTTAACTCTGTTGTTTTTAAACAATAAATACTTTTTAAAGCTAATCAGATGTACTTCGTTATCCCGCTTTACACATCTTAAACAACACATACTCAATGTGTGCTTATAAAAGTAGCACACTTATAAATGGTGGCAGCGGTTAAACTCTACGAATCAGAGAAAGATCTTCAAGTATCTATAATATTAAACTCTAAGAATTAGAGAAAGATCTTCAAGACTTCAAAATAAAAGCTGTAAAACCAGAGAAAGATCTTCAGGAACTCAACATTATCTACATGTATCTACAATTTTGACTAAGTAATATAGTCCATCGAAATATTTAACATTTAATGAATGTTATGAATACATACTGATGAACTGGATCTTCAATCAACATCCTAGGGAACCCAAGGACTGACGTTCAACATTTGCAAAACATATCCAGGAAGCACTACATTCAACAAGAAACTCGAACGATACATCGCTAACAAAACATCAAGAGAGAGAGAGAGGATGTGTCGACATCACACAGAACCATATATAAGCTAAGTACAAATTTTTGAATTCATTCCAGTTTAGGCAGTGAAGTGCAGTTATCACAAGTCGTTAGTCGATTATTACTGGGGTGAGTGAATTGCTAATCTTTTATTTCCGTTCATTAAAGGAAACTGTGTTCAACTCCGAATTCTCATCTAGAATTTTTTCTCTCTTTGTGCTAATTCCTTTTTCTTTCAGAAATTCTCGGGAAATGTCATGGGATTAGTAACATTGTTTGGGGAATTTTATTATACATATGCGTTTACGCAGTGGACGTCTGTACTCATATAGATATTTTGATAGAATTGCAAGGGGTCGAAGAGATAGGAAAAGAAATACAGCAGTCATGACTCCCCCTGTGAGCCCTACCCCTGGACCTAGTGGCGTAGGCCAGACTAATCCTCCTCCAATTGTGACGCTTGTGAATGCCAGGTCAACAATCCTTCCTTTTCAGGGTCGGGTCAATGGGTTCTTGCCACAAAATGTGGAGTCATGGATTTCATCCGTCGATGCCCATTTAAATGCCAAACAAATCGTAGATCCTTTTGTACAATTACAAGAAGCTAAAAGTTTTATAGATTTTTCTAAGGGGATGCGAGTGCGTATTTAAGAGGTGTTTCATTTCAAGAAGCAGTTACCTGGGATGATTTCAAAGTTAGGTTACGCGCGGTCTAGGGGGGTGAGGAAGCCTTGGATGTAGTATTAACGTTACGAAATACACTTAATCAAGCCACTATGAATCGGCTTAATGTTATTGAGAGAACAGCTCTCATAGGTGATATGCTTAATGAATATCAGGACATTTTAGGTAATTCTACTTGGGTTACTAGAGATAACATCTCAGTGAAAGATTTTTTACGATTAATGTATTTAACTTGCATGACACTTATGTTGCCTGAAGCTTTAGTGCGGTGTTTTGATAAGAAATTAAGGCCTGCAAGTACGGAATTGGATGTTTATAAACAGATAAAGAAACACATGTCCAAGTGTCCAGATCTCGATCCCGTGTTAACTGAAGTTTTTGCAAAGAATGAAACAAAGCCACAAACAGTGAACTTAGTTAGTAGTCAAGTAGCGGGAATGACGTTTTATAATTGCAAACGCCAAGGTCACTTAAGCGCGGACTGCAGAACAAAGTTCTGCTCAATTCACAACAGTGCAACTCATTCATACAGTCAATGTTACTCGCGTAAGACACAACAGAATCCCAGAAATACACAGTTAATCCCGCAGTCAGTTCCATATGGAAATAAAAAGAAAAATCCTCATTTTAACAATAAGAAGAAACAACCAAATGTCAATGCAGTTCAGAGTCCAAAACAAACAAACACTTCTTCGAATATCGCTGAGCCTGGGTCGTCAAACCAGACCTCGCAAGGTCAGACTAATTTTCAGAATGTGCAGAGCAAAGCAAATACCACATAGTTAACTCCAGAGGGGAAGAGAGTGATGTTGGGTCAAGGTCATTCATGTCAACATCAATAGTATTGAATAATCAATTTAATGTTTTATCAGATAATTGTGAGACAATAGATTTTCCTATGAAACACACGTCCGAATTAAGTAAAACAGTGCATGCTCCCGTAGATTTGCAACGAATTCATACAATAATAAGCCAAAATGAGTTAAGACCAACCTTATATGCTGTAAATTTGGAACACAAATCCTTTACGTTATTTTTTGACTCTGGTAGTCCACGTAATATCATGGATTTGAAGACACATCATTTGTTGTTTTCGAACTTTCCAATTGAAAAATCCGGAATTAGACTCTCGGGTATAGGAAATAATGAATTAAATGTCATAGGCATAACTCATGTTCAGTTCAAAGTCGGTAAACGCACGTTTGCCGATACATTTGTTGTTGTAAAAAACATTAATATGTATCCAGCTGTAATTATAGGATACCCATCTATGGGAAATCAAAACATTATCTTAGCCCCTGCCAAGCACGGCGTGTATATCAAAGGGAAATTCTATAAGTTTTCTAATACCCTAAAATCAGTTTTGGATCAAAAGGAGACGACAAATGTAACAGTAACGTACGTTGAAGAACCAATAACTTGTCTCACTAATAAAGAAATAATATACGCGACCCAGCAGAATTCTCGTTCACCCGTAATATCATCTTGCACGCAATCTATCGAACCAAATGTACCTTCGAATTTAATAGTGCAAATAAAGAAAACATTACCGGGATCTGAAATATTAATCCTTTCCGACACTTTGAAAACTTACGGATTGTCTGTCACAAAAGCTATTTATACCGTAGGCTCACATCAACAATGTAATATTGAAGTCTGTAATCATTTAAATAACACTTTAGTAATTCACAAAAATCAACATATCTTGGATGCAGAAGTTTATAAACATCGTATTCTTACCGTTGCTGAGATCAATCACTCTCAATCAGTTGCGGATGAATCCCTTTTGCGATCTATTAAAAATAAAATCAATAAAGACATTCAAGACGAAGAAATTCAGCAGAAAATTTTTGGACTTTTAACTAAATATCATGATGTTTTTTCCACTACGGATGGATCCTTAGGAAAAAATGATGTGATCGAGCATCAAATAAGGTTAAAGGACAAGCAGAAAATTATCTATGTACCCTCGTACAGACTCCCTATGAAATTCCAGAATGAAATAAATGATGAAGTAGGTAAAATGCTAGAAGAAGGAGTCATTAGGAAATCAAACCGCCCTTATAATTTTCCTTTAATAGTTGTACCGAAAAAAAAAGAACATGGCGTATCTGCGTCGACTTTCGTCGTCTAAACGAGGAGACGATCCCTGATCGATTCCCAGTGCCATGTACTGACGATATTTTGTCTTTGTTAGGTCAGAATAAATATTTTACCAGTTTGGACTTACTTAAAGGCTTTCACCAGATATCATTAGAAGAAGATAGTATCCCATACACAGCCTTCAGCACAGCCAGGGGACATTATGAATTTTTACGGATGCCTTTTGGTTTACGTTGTGCTCCTATAACATTTACAAGAATGATTAACATAGTGTTTGGAGACTTGTTAGGGGATATATTGCATGCCTATATGGATGATCTTGTAATCTTTTCCAACACCTCAGAAGAACATCTACGTAAGTTAGATCTAGTACTACAGAGATTAAGACAACATAACTTAAGGGGATCTGCCGGTTTCCGACTTTTTTAACGACATGTTGTTGATATATAGGGGGTTTGTTAAAGGATATTGTGTGGAACTTTTGGGGAATTTATTTTTGTTCAGTGACCTTAGGTTTTGTGACGCCAGAGCTTTTTTCGGCCAAAAATGGCCATTTTCAAAATGCATCTCCTCCTTTGATTTTTGGTTTTAAGGGATGAGATTTGAACCATGTTTAAAACACATATGGACCTTCGATTTAAAGCCGGGGATTTTTTATTTTTCAATTATTTATCAAGGTATGAATTTTTTTTTTTTTATGAAATTTTCCCGGAAAAATTACAGGAAAAAATTTGCCAAAAATCAGAAACTCAAAATATTAAAAATCCCCGGCTTTTTTTTAATCTACCATGTTTCCCCATATTATATATGAAATTACATTAAAATTGGTCCAATACTAAGGGAGGAGATACATTTTGAAGGGGAAAAACTTATGTTTTGAGAAACGGGCCTTCAAAGTTTTAGGTACATAAAAAAAAGTAAAAGACTGTGTTACCATTAATTTTATGTTTTTTTTTTTTTAGTATTAACTGTATTTCAAATCTTATTTTTAATGTCTATTGCTTTAATGCAAAAGTATTATGAATAGAAATATTAATCAATTATCTTTGTGCCCAAGACATATTATTATAAATTTGGTTTTCTAAATTGGAGCCCTCCTTCCTTCTGTAGAAATCGGTGGGCATTTTGCAGGTTCTGAAATAATTTTCCCTCTGCATTTAGGACGTATCTTTTTTATTAGTGTCTCAAATCCATCCCTTGCCAAATGGATCCTCGGAATTACTTTGCATCTACAATTCGGTATTTGTGATTCAAGTAATTTTTCAAGTCTTGCTTCACTTATTATTATCATTTTATTTTCACTATCGTTGATAATATCAGCCTCCGATCCACTGCATTTTTCTTCTAAAATATCTTTGCCCTTTAGCAGTGATGAACGAATAGAGAGACGATTAGGGGTGGATGTGGTTGGTCTCTGGCCAGCAGTGATCTTAGCGTGCGCCATTTGCTGCGCGGCCCCTCTCTCTCTCGTTGTCCCTTCATTCCCCTCTATGGCATTAGTTTCTTGAATTCTCTGTTCTACTTCTTCGATGGCTATATCAAATTGGCGTTTCCGCATTCTAGAAGCATGAAGTGAACTCTTGCGCCTATTAGGCATGGTGAAAAACTAAAAACACCGCAGAAAAAAAGAGAGTTCAGTCAAGGCTAGCGAGCATGAAAAAATGCGACCTTATTACGAGAAGATTTATAGGCAACTGAGCCTCATGACTCATGATGGGTGTTTTGTCTTGTCTAGTTATAACCAGAAAGGTGCCAATTAGGATATTATTGACATTATATATTTCATTTCAAAGGAAGTTTTTGTAACATATATCACAAAAACTATACCAGACTAAATAATTTGCGCTACTGGTGTTTTCTGTGTATAAAGTTATTGTTACATTTCAGGCCATAACTAGAAAAGTAAGGCGAATTTTAGCATAATACTTCGTGCACACATTCTTGAATGCTCTACGAAGCCATAGAATTTTTTTCAGCAAATCGAATATGTTTCATATTTTTTGGGTATTTTAGGCGGCCGATCCCCTTAAGGGTAAAGATTAGTAAGTGTGAGTTTTTCAAAACAGAATTAATATATTTGGGTTTCATGGTGTCAAGCCAAGGTCTTAAAGTAGTCCATGATAAGGTGTCGGCTATACGTAATTTTCCCATACCTACTAATGTCAAGGGAATACAGCAATTTCTGGGTTGTAGTGGATATTACAGGCGTTTTATACGCAACTATTCAATAATAGCAGCTCCTTTAACTGATCTTACGAAGAAGGGCGTAGATTTCATATGGTCTGAGCAACATCAACAGGCGTTTAATACTTTGAAAGATGAACTGTGTAGTTCTCCTATCTTAAAATTTCCTGACTTCGGTAAGGAATTCTTCATTGCAACAGACGCCTCAGACTTAGGAGTAGGAGGGGTATTGCTTCAGCAATATGATAAACAATTTTTCCCGATAGCTTTCTATTCTCGAAAATTGAGAACTTCCGAAAGTAAGTATGCAGTAATAGACAAGGAAGGGCTAGCTATTGTTAATTCACTAGTGCATTTTAAGTTCATAATTTACGGTTATCCCGTTAAGGTTCTTACTGACCATAAACCACTAACAGAGTTCTTTAAAGGCTTCAACCACAGCCCTAAACGAACTCGGTGGCATTTGATCATTCAAGATTTTGGCGCAAGAATCGGGTATTTACCTGGGAAAGCAAATATCATTGTGGATGCATTATCACGCAACCCCGTGTCATCTTGTACGGAGCCTTTAGCTGAATTAATAGATATATCAACATCCATGCCTATTGTTAAAACGATATCTGAACAAGAAGATTTAGGCTGGAGCGCTGAATTGTTACAGGCTGAGCAAAGAAAAGATCAGAAAATAGAAACAATTATAAATGCTTTGAAAGGCAATCATAAGGAAAAGGAATATATAAAGTATAAGCAGCAGAATTATATACTCAAAGATAATATTCTGTGTAGGACTGTGACAAGGAAAACCCGCAATACACCACATGTAACTAACGACCAGGTAGTAGTACCAATCTCACTTATTCCCACTGTCCTGAATTGGTTGCATTCAAATCCATTACATGGACACCCGGGGTTCTCATTAATGTCACAGAAAGCCAAATCATTGTTTTATTGGCATACGATGCTTACAGATATAAAAAGACACATAGCTAATTGTCGCACATGTCAGGAAAACAAAGGGCATACGAAAACACCTGTCAGCCTTGGAGCTTATCCTGTGCCCAATCAACCCTTTGAAAGAATACATTTAGATTTGTTAACAGGATTTTACTAGTCAGACAGAGGAAATAAGCACCTCTTAGTAATTATAGATGCTTTAACTAGATATACAGAACTAATAGCGCTTAAAACTAAAACTGCGATTGAATGCGCTAGGAAGTTTTACGAGTGTTACATTTGTAAACATGGAATTCCACACATGATAATCTCAGACTCGGGTGGTGAATTTAATAATCACTTTCTTACCTCATTGTGTGAATTCCTCAGCATAAAGAAAATAAATACCATGATATTTCACCCAGAGTCGAATGGGCTAGTGGAAAGAGCAAATAGGAAGATATTAAATATATTAAGAGTAATACTAGGGGGATCAGACCCCAACTGGGATATTGCAATACCGGCGGCACTGAGTACTCTGAATCATTCATATCATATATCAATTAAAATGTCACCGCATGAAGAATTATATGGTACCCCAGTTAGAACGCCTTTCCATGTATTAACGCCTACAACTAATCTATCAAATCCTTTAAAAGAATGTATAAATGCAAGTATAAGTCGATATGATATCCTTCGAAAGAATTTAGAAGAATCACAAATCATAATGAAAAGGAATCATGATAAAACAGCGATACCAACTAAAACATATACCGTGGGTGAAAACGTGTATATTCAAATCAATGTACGCAAAGGACTCAATTATAAACTAACACCTAAGTTTGAAGGCCCATTTAACATTTTGGAAACATTAACGGCCAATAGGTTTAGAGTTCAAAACGTATCCCAACCCACGGATGAGAGAATAGTACCATTGGCTCACATAAGAAATTAAAAAGAAAAGAGAGGGAGAGAAGTGAGGGAAAATTTTTTTATTTTATGTGATTAAAAGTTTTCTTTTTAATACAGGAGTAATTACATATATTTTTCTCGTTACAGGTTTCCAAGATGAATTTTTTGTTGTTGGGAGTGATATTGTTCGCTCAGACATTTTTTTCGTGTTGGATGAGCTCTAAAACTAAAAGTATAAATCTTAAATATGGCACTATAGTATAAAGACAAGAAGACGTTTTTATTACATCAAGCAACGTAGTTGTAGAAGTGAATATACAAGCAATTTTTCTTCAAGAGAATGATGTCACTAGCTTAAGAACCGCCATTTCAAGGTTTTCTGCATCATTGGATGAGTTGCATAGAAGACATTTTCATTTGACTACAGAGAGTTTGCTTGGATCAACATTAAAAGTTGCAGAGATGCTATCTGATGACTTGAAAAATAAGACTTACGAGACAGGATCTTTGGCTTATGACCTTTTGATGTGGACTGTAGGATACGAACATAAAGAAAGACGAAATCCGTTTATTTATGCTGCAATAAACATCTTTGGGTCTATTGCAAGTTTAGGTTTAGGAATTTTCAATCCTCTTAAAATTAGTAATCAAAATAAGAAAATAGAGTTCTTGACTCATGAAGATGAATTGATTATGTCAGAACTAAGGAATCAGTTAGCTTCAATCAATAGAATTATGGATTTAGTAAATGAACACTCAAATAATATCATTCAGATTATGGAAGTACAGGATTTGTTGGCAACGTTAACGTATTATTATTCAAAGATAGATCACATACATAACAGAATTGCACATTTCATTGAGAAATCCAAGGATTATGTAGAAGCTATCACGTTAGCAACTAAAGGTGTACTGTCGCCCCATTTGTTGCCTATAAATTACTTAAAGTTAATTCTGGAGAACGGAAGGGATAAACTAGGCTATGTTCCTTTGTTAGACAAACATAGGTTAGAATTTTATTACAGCCTAATTACAGTAAACGTTTATAATAACAAGATTAGGATTACAATTCCCTTTGATTCTTCTGATGCCTGGCAATCTTACAGGATATCACCATTTCCGACTTTCATGACGAATCACTCAAATCCAGTAATATCCAGTTTGACAGGATACTATTGATTTCCCCAGACAAGGAAACATATACGGTCATTAAAGACTCAAATCAATTAACTCACTGTTCAGACGCAATGGATAGAAAAATATGTACAGCTGACTCATTTGAATTCCATAAAAACTTAATGGATTCATGGGAGTTAGGTATAGTGCTAGACGGTGCTCTCTCCCAT
>NC_090734.1:11911095-11916095 GCF_036898095.1 Palaemon carinicauda
ACAGACCCGTGAGCCCATGACCCATCTAATTAATCAATCATTAGAAAGTACCAGTGATCACCCTCACCTTTTAACCTTAAAGATCCCATATAATATACCCAGAACATTATAGTCTTCTGTAAACAAACCATGATTAATAAATCTTAAATATACATTTACTTCTACTCACTACGTGCCCACTTCAACAGCACACACACCATAATTAGAACGATACAGATACTACCTTTAATAACTGCATAGCCCTCTGTCAATCAACTAATATTTAACGCTGCGAGAGAGAAAATCGGCAACAATATTATCTTTTCCTGGTATGTGGGAAAATCCTAAATTCCACTCTTGCAGCATGAGACTCCACCTCATCAATCGTTGATTTTTATTTTTGTATCTGCTGATGAAGGTCAGGGGATTATGGTCTGTCAAGACCTTAATAGGTGTATCTGAGGAGGAGAGATAAACCTGAAAATGACTAATAGCGAATATTAACGCAAGTGTCTCTTTCTCCACAGTTGAATACCTACGTTGGGCGGAGGACAATTTTTTTGAAAAGAATGCGACAGGATGAGAACTCCCTGCTCGTCATTCTGCAACAACACCGCTCCTACACCAACGTCACTTGCATAAGTGGCAAGAGAAAAAGGAAGGTCAAAATCAGGAGCTCTCAAGACAGGGAAATTAATTAAAACTCTTTTTAAATTATCAAAAGCCCTTTGCGTTTCATTCGTCCAGACAAATGCTACATTCTTTCTCAAGAGATTTGTTAACGGATCGGCTATATCCGAAAAATTCCTAACAAACCTTCGGTAGTACCCACTCAAACCAAGGAATCTTCAGACATCCCTCCTACATTTAGGGACTACCATATTTTCAATACTTTCGATATTGGCCTGCTTAGGAGCAACCTTACCATTACCAACCTCATGACCCAAATATACCACCTTCGCCTTTGCGAAATCACTTTTCTTTAAATTAATTACCAAATTTGCTTTTTTCAACACCTCAAATAGTGCCCTAATACGTTTTAAATGGGTTTCCCAATCATCGCTATAAATAACAATATCATCAATATACACCACACATCCTTCTAAACCATGGACTAAAGTATTCATTAACCTCTGAAAGGTAGCAGCCGCGTTCTTCATACCAAACGGCATAACTTTACATTGAAACAATCCCTGTGGTGTTACAAAAGCAGACAGGGCCCTTGCCCGCTTTGAAAGAGGAACTTGCCAATAACCTTTCAACAAATCGAACTTGCTAATGTATTTGGCCTTCCCCATTCGATCAATACAATCCTCAATTCGAGGTAATGGATAACAATCAGATTTAGATAACTCATTCAACTTATGGTAATCAAAACATAACCTGAAATCACCGTCGGATTTCTTTACCAATACAACAGGTGATGACCAAGGACTTTGACTAGGTTCAATTAGGTCATGTTTTAGCATATAATCCACTTCCTTTGCTACAACCTCATTTTTGAAGGGATTCAACCTGTAAGGAGATTGTTTCACAGGAGTGGCGCTACCTACCTCTACATCATGTTCAAGGACCGAAGTCCTACCCGGTACATCCGAAAATAATTCTTTATAATTAGATATTAAATTTTTCAAAGACCTTTGTTCTTCCTTACCTAAATGTGAAATTACTCCCGAAAATTTTTCCAAAGACTTTCTATTATCCGACCGCCATTCACATCCATTAAAACAATTAACATCAATACCCTCCCCCTCTGAAAAAGAAAAATGGTTATTGTTCTCAGAATCTACCGTGTTCCCAATAGTTGCCACAGGAATGACTTTTTCCCGTTCCATATAAGCTTTCAACATATTTACATGACACAATTGAAAAGGTTTCCTTCTTTGAGGTATCTCCACTAAATAGTTAACTTCACTTATTTTTTTCAAAATTTTCCAAGGACCTGAAAAAGAAGCTTTCAATGGATTCCCTGGGAAGGGTAACAAAACCAATACTTTATCGCCTACCGCAAAGTCGCGTGCCTTGGACCTTCTATCAAAAAAAAACTTCATTCTTTTTTGGCTACATAATAAGTTTTCACCCGCAAATTTCCAAGCCTTGGTTAATTTATCGCCTAGATTAGACACATAATCCAATAAATTAACCTCAGGGACGTCTCCCTCCCAAGACTCACGAACCACATCAAGAGGACCTCGAACACAATGGCCAAACATAAGGCTGAAAGGCGAAAAACCTAAAGACTGACTTGGGACAGAACGAACAGCGAACAACAAATAAGGTAATTCCTTATCCCATTCAGAACCATTAATCAAACAATATTTCTTTACCATGGATTTCAGGGTCTGATGAAATCTCTCCAGAGCTCCCTGGCTTTCCGGATGATATGGAGAAGAGGTCACATGTTTTATATTTAACTCTGCCATTTTATCTCTGAAATACCTGCTAACAAAATTAGAACCACAATCAGATTGAATAATCTTAGGCATCCCAAACCTGGTAAAAAAGTCAATTAGTACATCTACAATTTTAACACTTTTTATTGTACGTAGTGGTATTGCCTCGGGATATCGAGACATCCTATCCATGATTGTCAAAATATACTCATTACCACTACGCGTCTTCGGTAATGGTCCAACCACATCAATAATGACTTCCTTAAAAGGTTCGGAAACTACAGGAATAGCACATAGAGGCGATTTTGGAATCCGCTGATTGGGTTTACCGACCCTCTGGCACACATCACAACTATTGACAAACTTCTTTACATCTGCCTTCAACTTCGGCCAATAATAATTCCCTAACAATTTGCAAGAAGTTTTATGAATTCCAAAATGGCCGGCCAGACCACTTTCGTGCGCCAATGACATTAACTCCTTCCTGTAATCAAAAGGAACCATTATCTGTTTCACAATTTCATAATCAACATTATCCACCCCCATAGGCTTACTCAACCTATATAAAATATTATTAAATATCTTAAATTTGGGACCAGTCATATCAGACACCTCCCCTGACTCGATAGAGAGTTCCCGAAACTCCTTTTTCTGGGCTTTGATTAGCTCTTCAGTAGTCCAATTTAACTTGTCCGTTAACATTCCAAGATCTACAGCTAGGCTATCACTACGATCTAAACTACTTAAATCTACATCAATTGTTGACTCTGCAGCATCAACAATTCTAGCACTAGAACGAGTAACTGCTGCTACTTCACTATCAGGGTTTATCAATATCGGACAATTATTATTCTTCATAGCCACATCATTCCCTAACACAACATCAACCTCCTTAACCGGGAATTTATCAACTATGGCCAATTTCAAATCCCCTGCAAAGGAAGGGCAGATTAAATTAAAATTTTCAATAGCATATGACTTTACGGAATCAGGAAAACCAGCCAATAACACAAATTCCCCACTTTTGGGTACAAAATTACAAGGTAATGCCTCCCTTAGTATCAAAGACTGAGCTGCACCGGTATCACGCAAAATACGCACTCGTCTTTTCTCGGATGAATTGGCGAAGGAGACACTACCGAAGGACAAATATCTGTCAAAACAACCAGGTAGTCATTGATCAGCGGATGTTGTTGGGGTAGGTTCTCTCTCTCTCTCTTCCACGCCCATCACTGGCCTAACATTAGCATTTTGAGATTTTCTAAACGCATAACACATACTCTTTACGTGCCCCTTTTTATTGCAAAAGAAGCAAGTCAATGTTTTCAATTTCTCTGGATTGTATATATTTGGCCTATTGCCTCTGTTAGGAGAAAAATTATTATTAGCATTACCCTGATTATTATTACTTCCCTGATTATTTCTACTGAACACCTTAGCATTATTATTAGGATTAGCATTATTATTCCTACCCATCTTAACCCAACCAGAATTCACCTTTGTCGTTACTCCCCCTAACTCACTCTTATGAGACAAGCAATATTCGTCACTAGCGATGGCTACCTCCTGAACAGTCTCGAGTTTTAACTCTTCGAGGTGGACCTTCAGCTTATCCGGGACACACCTCTTAAACTCCTCCACCAACATTAACTCCTTCAATTTCTCAAAATCTCCCACCTCCTTGGACTTGAACCAATCGCTAGCATACTGTTCTTTCGCCCTGGCAAATTCAACAAAAGTTTGTTCCCTACATTTTTCTAAGTCCCGGAAGCGTTGCCTATAAGCTTCAGGGACTAACTCATAGGCCTTCAAGACAATAGCCTTCACACTCTCATAATCTGCTGATAGATCCTCCTCCAGCGTTACATATACCCTCTGAGCTCTTCCAAGCAATTTACTTTGTATAAGAGTGGTCCAATACTCTTGGGGCCACTCCAACCTTGCAGCAATCCTCTCAAACGATACAAAAAATTCTGCTACATTATTTTCTTCAAATTTAGGTACAAATTTGAGAGCCTGCGATAAATTGATAGCAGGAGTTACTAACCTATTTGGGGAATGGGCGGGGGAAAAAGAACCTGGGTTTCTCATGGCAATCTCATGCTGCCTCTCTTTTTCTCTTTCCCCTGCCTTAAACTTTTCCATTTCAAATTCCATTTGTCTCAGGACAATCTGCTTATCCAAAATTTCTATAGACACTACTTCATCCGGTTTCACCTCTTCTTCCCCACCTGTCTTTACAGTTTTAACATAATCATAAATGAGCAAGAGCAATACACCCTTTCTTATGGACACATCATATTCCAATTCAAAATGTTCTGCTACAACTTCCAAGTCTTCCCTTTTTAACTCTGCCAACCTCTCTTGCCATCCCTCTCCTCCAAGGAGTTCTAGTACGTTAACAACCATGATTACTTATTCAAACAAAATACTAAATTTGCACAAAACAACACCGAGGAGGTGAAAATACACTGCCTGAAAAATTACCCCAAGAATTAACTTTGCACAAACACTGGTGAATACTCAGGAACGAAATATCCTGTCACGGTCGCGACTTGTGATGGCTGGCTTTGACCACCACACAAAACACTACACTTATCAAATAGTATTCACCATCATAACGTACTA
>NC_090734.1:11918595-11922832 GCF_036898095.1 Palaemon carinicauda
TTGGTATTTAAAGGTCGGCCCGCAGGTAACACTGGCGACCTTGCCAGGACTAGTAAAAACATTCCGTAGAACTGGTTAATAGTGGTTTTCCAGTTCGGCATCAGAGTAAATAAGAAAAGGATTGAGACGTAAACAAAAGGGTAATTCTACACTTATTCTTTGCTTTTCTTTTCTTCATATTTTTAAGACGAGAGACAATGTCGGACAAAGGTGAAGATCCGGTAGGAGCGGTGGGTTTTGAGGTAGCAGAATTTTTAGGTAATGTTGATTGGGAAGAAGAAATAGGGGATTTAAGGAAGGTTGAGTTGCAGGAAATTGCAAAATTCATAAATATCTCTGTAGCACCAGGAACAAAGAAAAGGACTCTGTTAGTACAGTTAGTGACGGCCATTAAGAAATGGAAAGAAGAAACTACAAGTAGTGTTGATAGGACTGAATATATTTCGGTATAGGATAGGTTAGAATTGGAAAGATTGCAAATAGAGAAAATGAAACTACAGATAGCCACGAGGGAAGAGGAAAGAATTCATGAAAAAGTAATGTTACAAGCAAAATTTAATCAGGAACAACTAAGAATAGAACGGGAAAGAGAACAGGAACAATTAAGATTACAAAGGGAAAGAGAACAGGGAAAGCATGAATTACAAGTACTCCACCTAAGGCAAGTTCCTGCCGAAAACAAATTTAACATAGGGAATGCTATTAAATTAATGCCTGTCTTTAAGGAAACAGAAGCCTTGGAGTTTTTCACTGTGTTCGAGAAACTAGCAAATAGGCTAGAATGGCCAGAAAACATGTGGACTACGCTGGTACAATGTAGGTTAATGGGTAAAGCACAGAAAATATATGCTGCCCTGAACGAAGAAATGAGTGCTGACTATTCCCAAGTGAAAAATTTTATTTTAAAAGCGTACGAGCTGGTACCTGAAGCCTACCGTCAGAAATTTCGAAATATGAAGAAGGGATGGGAGGAGACTTTCGTGGAATTTGCACGGAGGAAAAGAGTGGCTTTTCAGGAATGGTTGAAAGCCAAAGGTGTGGAAGATTTTGATGCTTTAAAAGAATTGATACTCATTGAAGAATTTAAAAATAATATTAATTTTGATCTGAAAACTCACTTAGAGGATCTTAAGTTGGATCTTTTGGAAACTTTGGCTGTAGCAGCTGATGAGTTTTTCTTTCCCACAAGGGGAACTATCGGTTCAGTGATAAGGCAAAGTGGGGCACAAAAAGGAATCCAAGTGGAAAAGGTGCAAGTCAGTCACCTGGGAAGAGGACAAAGGAATCACTGGATAGAGGTGAGAAGCCAGGGTCACCAAAGAAAAGTGGAAAACTGGTGTGCTGGCATTGTGGGCAACCAGGTCACATAAAAGAGAAGTGCCGGTTGTGGTTGGATAAAGCAAAGCCAGTGGGTCTGTTGGGTCGGGATTCGACTGCAACGGATGAGTGTTTCAAAAAGTATGTCTCTGAAGGTGTAGTGAGCATCAAAGGCCAGAATAGGTCAGAGAGACGGGTAAAGCTTTTAAGGGACACGGGAGTGGCGCAATCCATAATTTTGCGTTCGGTATTGCCGGAAGGACTGAGCCAGGGACAGGAGAAATTTGTGTTACTAGGGGGATTCCCAAAAACAGTAACGGCATGCCCCTTGGTAGAGTTAGTGTTAAACTCTAAATGGGTAAAAGGACCCATGAGTCTGGCAATAGTGGATGAATTACCCATAAAGGGAGTGGACGTGATAGTGGCCAACGACTGTGAGATGCGGACTCCAGGTAATTGTCCTCTGGTGCAAGGTAAGTCGGCAAAGACTGAAAAGCCTGTTTTCGTGGTCACGCGTTCGGGAGCCCAAGGCAAGTCCAGGGATATAGACTGTATGGGGCTCGATAAATTATTTGAGAAAGATGGTTCTGAGGTAAGTGTAACTGGAAATCCCATGTTGTCTTCCGTGAAGGACGAGAATGGTAAATGGGCAATTGATACATTTGCGGCGACTCAGAAGGCGGAGTTTGAGAAGGAGAGGAGTAAGCAAGTCGGTCAGGATAATAGTCTTCCTCATTTAGAATGGAAGGACGGAGTGTTGAAAAGGATAAGTCGAGCAAAACGAGCACCTGCAGATGCATGGGAGGTGAGAGAACAGATTGTGGTACCAGTAAACTACAGACGTAAGTAATTAGAGCTAGCTCATGACAACCTTCTGTCTGGTCATCTAGGTATAAATAAAACTTTTAAAAAACTTTCAGATTTGTTTTTCTGGCCTTCTCTTAGAAGAGACGTAAAGAAGTTTGTGAAGACCTGCAAAGTCTGCCAGACAACGGGGAAGCCGAATCAGAAAATCCCGAAAGCACCACTGCAGCCAATTCCAGCCATTGGAGAACCCTTTGAAGAGGTAATAATTGATATAGTTGGCCCTTTGCCAAGGACCAGCAGTGGAAATCAATATATTTTGACACTGATGGATAGGACCACACGGTATCCTGAGGCAATTCCTTTAAGGAGTATACATGCTGGGAGGGTTCTTAAATCTTTGCTGGGGTTCTTTTCGAAATTTGGTTTACCCAGGGTAATTCAGTCTGATTGTGGGAGTAATTTCAAAAGTAAAGTATTTAAGCAGGGTTTGGTAGAATTAGGCATAAAGCATGTAACTTCTTCGCCTTATCACCCACAGAGCCAAGGACAACTGGAAAGATTTCACCAAACATTGAAATCAATGCTTAGTAAGTATGTGCAGCAGGAACCCAAGAATTGGGACCAGGTAATTCCTTATATATTATTTGCTTTCAGATCTATTCCTAGTGATGTAATGGGGTTTTCGCCATTTGAACTAACTTTTGGTCATAAAGTAAGGGGACCTTTAGAAGTAGTGAAGGATCACTGGGAGGGAGTAAAACCTCGGGTAAATTTGCTGGACTTTTTAAGGGATTCAAGGGAAAAGTTGATCAATTCTTGGGATTTTGCTTTAAAAACTTTGGAGGTGAGTCAAAGAAAAATGAAAGAGCGTTATGATATGAAAACCAAATTACGAAATTTTCAGGTTGGCGAAGAGGTGTTGGTGTTGCTTCCAATTCCAGGCAATCCATTTAAAGCCAAATTCTCGGGGCCCTGGAAAATCTTAAAGAAGGTAAATGACCTAAACTATGTTGTTGAAACCCCTGACAGGAGGAAGAAGACTCAAGTATGCCATGTTAATATGCTAAAAGCCTACCAGGGCAGGGAAACCATCCGACCAGTTCTGTCTTTAGCCAAGGTGGAGGAGAAAGAAGAATTTGGGGAAACTTCCAGTATGAGTTTGCTGGGAAATTCCGTAGCTTTGGGAAATCTACCCGGGATGTTGGATCATTCAAGTACCACCCAATCCAAGGAGGTAATGAACTTGATAACAAAGTTCGCAGTTTTATTTCATGACGTTCCAGGACTAACCAGTCTACTTATGTATGATGTAGAGGTGGGAGATGCTCGTCCCATTAAACAACATCCATATAGAGTGAATCCCTCCAAAAGGGACATCATTAAGCAAGAGGTAGATTACATGCTACTTCATGATCTAATTCAAAGAAGTTTCAGCCCGTGGAGTTCTCCAGTAGTGCTAGTCAAAAAGGAAGGGGGAGGACAAAGAATGTGCTTCGACTATCGTAAGGTAAATGCAGTTACTGAGTCTGATTGTTTTCCTCTGCCCAGGGTGGAAGATTGCATAAATGATGTCGGCGCTGCCAAGTACATAAGTAAGTTTGATCTTTTAAAGGGTTATTGGCAAGTTCCATTAACAGAAAGGGCTAAAGAAATATCAGCTTTTGTTACGTCGGAAGGTTTGTATTCATGCAATATCATGCCTTTTGGTATGAAAAATGCCTCTGCCACTTTTCAAAGGTTGATGAATCAAGTGATTGATAAGTTAGAGGGGGTAGTTGTCTACATAGATGACCTTTTAGTTTACAGTAGTAGTTAGGAGTCTCATTTGAAAAACATGGAATGCTTGTTCGAGAGGCTGCGTGCAGCTGGTCTGGTGATTAATTTAAACAAGTGTGATTTTGCAAAAGCCAAAATAATCTATTTAGATCATGAGGTGGGACATGGCAAAATTCTCCCAAAATCGGTAAATCCTCGATTTTCAGGTACCAGAGAATCGAAGAGGTATTCGCCGATTTTGGGGGATGGTGGGCTATTAGAGGCGGTTTGTATTGAACTTTGCAGATGTGGCTAATCCACTGACCAACTTGCTTAAGAATAGTCAGCGTTTCTGCTG
>NC_090734.1:11923332-11925832 GCF_036898095.1 Palaemon carinicauda
GAAAAGACCCGACGAATGGAGAAGTATTGATTTAAAAGCTCAAGGTGGAGACGACTGGCGAAATTTAACTCAGGGCCTTTGCGTCAATAGCCGTAGGATGACATGATGATGATAGTCTATGTAAGTTGAGACATGAATAAAGACGTAGGTAGTAGGTTGGTCAGGGCACCAGCTACCCGTTTAGTTACTATCGCTAGAGAGTTATTGTGTTCATTGACTGGCCAGACAGTTCTACATTGGATCATTCTCTATGGTTACCGCTCATCTTGTCTTTGCTTACACATACACCAAATAGTGTGGCCGATTTTTTCCACATTCTCCCCTGTCCTCATACACCTGAAAACACCGAGATTATCCAACAATTATTCTTCGCTCTAAGTTTTAATTATTGTAATGTAATTGTTCAGTGGCTGCTTTCCTCTTGGTAAGGGTAGAAGAGACTCTTTAGCTATGGTAAGGAGCTCTTCTAGGAGAAGGACACTCTGAAATCAAACCACTGCTGTTCAGTCATGGGTTGTGCCACTGTTTTCGATTAAAATTCACTTGCTTGAGGGTATACTCAGGTACGCTGTTCTATCTTATTTCTCTTCTTTTTTTTTCTTTTTTTTCACAGTTTACAAAATGAAAGATATAATCTAATGTTACTGTTCTTAAACTATTTTTTTTTATTGTTTATTACTTATTTCCTTTTCTCAATGGCTATTCTTTCTTGCTTTTTTTTGAGCCCTTGGTCCTACAGCATCTTGCTTTTCCAAATAGGTTTATAGCTTATCTCATAATGATAATGATAACAATAAAAATGCCCGAGGCCTTTGTCCTGCAGTGGACTAGCGAAGGCTTCTTTTGTTGTTGTTGTAGGTTGGTTCAAACGGCTTACACGTAAACTATTATTCTCTTGCTGCTTCTCCCTCTAGGCTCCTCTCTCTCTCGCTTTCTCACCCATCATGGATAAGAAAAACAAACAGGTGTACCGGTTTCAAATTACCCCCTCCAAATCTTACCCCCCGGTAATTTGAAACCGATTCAAACTACCGGGGGGTAACTTGATACCGGTTTCAAGCTACCCCCGGAGGTAATTTGAAACCGGTTTATGCTACCACCCCTGGTTTCAAATTACCCCCCTCGTTTTTGCGCAGGATCTCATCATTTATGAATATTAATAAATTGCTTTTAATCAGGGTCAACACAATCATTAGGTAATATGTATATACATGTACTGTTTCACCTATTGGTATCGTTTATTAATATCCAGCCTTTATCCGTCTTATGTTTATATCTTAGCTAAAAATGTCGGATATTCCATTATCAGTCATGGGCGCATATTTTTCCGAGACAGGAAGACGAGGTGAAATTTGATTTTGACGGTTATTTTTTCCATTTTTTGAAATATTTCATAATTATATTGCAAGCAAATATTATATAAGAAATAATCAACATATTGATCATAAGTATATATATATATATATATATATATATATATATATATATATATATATATATATATATATATATATATATATATATATATATATATATATACATATAATACATGTATATGTATTTGTATGTATGTTGTAAATACTATATCATTCATGATATCTGTAAATAATTGACACTTTTAATAAAGCAAGATTGTAAGCAATTATAACAGTTTTAATAAAACGTGGTACAGTACATGCTGTTTGCTTCTACTGTACTTACATTGGTTGTTTGTATACGAAAACACCTGGACTACGGAAAAGTCGTTACACTTTATAACCCTCTATGCATGACATTGAACACAGCTTGTGTTAATCTCACAACTGTTGTTACTGATTTTAGCCTAAGGGCAGGCAGCTGTGTGTTATCATGGGCTAAATCAAATCCTATTTAAACCATCTTCCAGAGTAGTACGTGATGGATTCATGTATGGATTTTTTTTTCTCTGTTGTTGATCTCGAAATGAAAATTATTGAAAAACGGTGTCATAAAATGTTTAAGAATTTTACCTGAAATGTATCATAAAGAAAAAAAAGACCTCGCCACATGGTCACCTGTACATTTCCATGCGGTTTAAATAAGACTTCTGTCCCTTTGTCATAGCTCCATTCTTTCTTATTACTCATTTCATCAAATGACAAAACAGCAATACCTAGTAATCGAGACTTCATACCATCTTTAATGTCCTCTGGTTTAAAATGAATCGAGCTAACAGTAGCTTACACAACGTTAATTCTGTCTGCACCGACATGCATGTTGGTAATTTATATTTGAGCTTTTATTTTTTACGTGCATAGCATCCAAATACTACGAAGTTAATATGCATTATCAGTGACAGAATAAATGAATAAACAAAGAGATATATGGACACAAGGAGTTCTATTGTTATATTGCAACTATGGGTATGGTCAAACCATTTTAAGAGCAAACTCGGAGCCCAATAGCGGCATTGCCAGTTCTCTTGGGTCATTTTCAAAGCACACCTGGCTTGACCGCTTTAATCTATGGGCGAGCCAAGAAT